>NW_026901133.1:0-104234 GCF_033783945.1 Neopsephotus bourkii | reverse complement strand
ACTGCAAAGAAAGAACAACATAAATAATCCAGAGGAAGGTTTTGAGCAGGTTTGTTAAGGCTGTGGGCGGCCTCTAGTCTACCTTTCACAATTGCAATCACTTTGTTAAACATGCAGGGGCCAAAAGTTAGTCCCAGAATTAACAATATTAAGGGTCCTGCAATGGTAGATAGTAATGTAGTCAACCATGGAGAGTAATTAAACCATGACTCATACCAACTTCGTTGGGTTTCTCACTCCTTTTTTTTCTCTTTTTTTTAGTTCTTCTCTTAACTTGGTCATGGTATCCCTTACAATTCCAGTGTGATCAGCATATACACAACATTCTTCCTCAAGTGCAGCGCAAAGCCCTCCTTGTTGTAGGAGTATTAGGTCTAATCCTCTTCGATTCTGTAACACTACTTCAGATAATGACCGCACAGATTTCTCTAGGGCACTTATGGATTGTTCGATTCTGACTAAGTCCTCCCTTATCATTTTACAAGAGTCAATATGAATTCCCTCGGTTACTCATTAAGTCCTTTTGAGGGTCAGCTTGGTGTCTCCAGGTTCAGTCTCGACCCTCCATTATTTCACCGGTATCCATTTAGCCCCAGAAAGTTTAACAATTCTACAGTCCATTGAACACATTTTTTCTCAGTTTTGGTTGCAATTAATAGGTCAGCCACATATTGTAGTAGAGTTCCTGTCTGGGTGGGTGCTTCCCCCAGGGCAGTCTCACTTCCAACATCCAAACTCATTACAGTATGCACACTGATCCCATCCCACAAGAGAATTCAATTTCTCATCTCTGCCTGTCATTCCTCCTCTACCTCTGCCTCGTCCTCTCACATTAGTTCCTCCACCAGTTACAACACTTGAGACAGAGACAAAAAATTTATCAAATGAACAATTAACACAGTTATAACAGCCTGTCACCAATACCAAAATCACAAGACCAAAATCATAACTATAAAAACCTACAACATAAGTCAAATACCAATAAAAATCCAAAACTTTTTTTTATAAGACGTCCCCCGCACCTTACAGACTATATAAAAGAAAAGAATACCTTTTATGAGATGATCTTTATCTGCTCTCGCAGCGATCCGAATGAGTCAAGGGGGCCCTCCGGGAAAAATTCCCGAGGGCCCCAGGGAGCCCTGTCCTCAGCGGGTCCTGCACCGAGCAGAGAGGGGTCCCATCTGCGGTGCCAAATTGATTCGGAGGAAACTCCAGGAACTCGTCAACAAAGTTTTAAGTCGACAAGCAGGTATTCTTTAATGCGGCGCCGGGAGACACGGGGGTGGCTCCTCCAAGCCTGTCTCTGTATTGCCCTGCAGGCCATCCTCCTCTTACATCATTTTACAGACAGTTTCCGGCATGCATACAACAATGTGGCGGTCTTTAAGGGTCGGTTACTTTTCCCAAAAAGCTTCATTAACATTACAGACAGAAAAAATCCTGCCCTTCTGGTTTAGTTTAACTGCTCCCATCCTGGGCATCAGCTAGTCTGGGATACTCCCCAGTGGATGTTTACACCAGCTTAACGGCTTCGTTAACACCAAACATAACGATCACCCTGTATTTTTATTTTACTCCTGGTGCGACTGGAGGAAGGGGAGGATGGGGGAGCGGGATATATTGTTTGTTTAAGAGTCAAGTAACTCTTACACAAACAATTTTTAAGCAAACAAGATTTGATTAACGAACAGGAATTCACTCATCACAAGTCTGAGGTCTGAAGTCAACTAACTGAAAAGAGCCTGTGCAAAGCTCTTGCAATAAAGCTGACCTTGCAGACTTCTAAACCCCCCAGCTTTGCGCACAGAAACACTGCTGGCTAAAAGGCCTTGGAATGAAGTTGCTGAATAAGAAATGAGTTTCGGTTCGCTGGTGGGTGGGTGCCTTACTTTCCCTTCGAAGCTTGCCCTTCGGTTTGGTGCAGGTGGTATCATTCTTATGGGAGAGCAATAACTAAATGCTGTGAAATGTAGCCTTGACTGTACCAGGTAAATTGACAAACATTTTGTTTCGCCAGGATCAGTAATTCCCAACTCAGGTACTAAAAATCACAAATTAGCTGCCGAAACACAGGGGAATTTGAATGTGGTATTTGTGATTGTGAAATTTGGGCTCTTCATAGTGGCTTCTGGAACTCTAGGATAACTTTATGCTGCAACCCTGAGGGTGGAAAAAGCTCTCGTTCTTGCGGTTCTCTTGAAATCAAACCAGCTGTAAAAGACTGTCTACTTTTAGGCTTAAAATAACTGAAACCACCGGTTTCCTGTGGTTTCACAGGAAATCGTGTACTTTGTGATGAGTGTGCCTACTGTTGTAAAAGTAAGGGCACAAGGCACAGCCAGGCAGCTCAAAGGGTGTATATGTCACCCCCGTGAAGGGCAAGAGCTGACCAAAGTGCAGAGGACCTGAACCATTTAGGAAGGAGCTTGGGTTATTCTGTTCTTTGCTGAATCGATACTTCTCATGACTTTACCTACAATTATTTTCAGCAGTTTTTTGAGCTGTAGCTGCTGGAAGCCAGCCAGCTCCACAGAAATTGCCACTTACATAGGAAAAACCTAATTCTCATCAATGTGGGAGGGCTGAGAGAACACCTGTTAGGGACAGGCAAACCCATTTGCTTCCTTGATTAGGTGGGGATATGGGAATGTTTGGAATATGTGTGTATGGTGAGGCAGCTGTCTTAAGGATATTTAGTATTATCTCCTGTGTGCAGTAAATAAAATGCAAAAGACAAGTAACTCTTTCTGCCTCTCCCCAAAAGCTAGCATTGAAAGAGCATCCAAAATAACATTTCTGCGCAGACTGTATTGTGGAACTTCCAGTGATCTCGCATCTGTGACTAACTGGGTTGGAACTACATGACCTTTGAGGTCCTTTCCAACCCAATCCATTACACCACAGAATCATGGAATGGTTTGGGTTAGAAGGGACCTTAAAGCTCATCTAGTTCGAATTCCCTGCTGTGGACAGGGAAACCTTCCACTAAACCAGGTTGCCCAAATTGGAGTAAAGGGAGATAGTTCTATGTTTCTATATTTGTAGCTGTAATTTGATTTAAGATTAAACACAGATTCATACAACCTCTGTTGATTAAAATCCAAGAGTTACCAACAATGAAGAGAAGTATTCAAAGTCACTTGTGCTATTGCAAACCTTACTTATATCCAGGATAACTAGAACAAAGTGTAAAACCAGAACAACTGGTAAAACCGGCCACTCCTCCCAGCTTAGTGTCATCAGCAAACTTGCTGATAGTACACTCAATTCCCTCAGCTTAAGTTTTCTTATATTAGCACAGCAGTGTTTAAACATATATTAAAAAAGCTTCCCTGTGACAAATGCAGCCGTACGTAAAACAGAGACAAGAACCTGAAGACTGTCATCTGTAACTCTCTGCACAGGCACTAGATGACTATTTCCAGCTATTTTTAATATGAACCCTTTTGTCCATATGCTGAAACATAAAAATTTAAGCACATGGGGAGAAGTAAAATGCTACAGATAAATGAATTCTCTCCAGATAAGAAGTGTATCCAGGCTTGCCCTCGCTGATGTGTTCCATGCAGTTAGCTGCTGCCGTGACCTTTGGTAATGCCATGGCAGACAATGTGATTCAAGCTGTACTTCAGCAATGTCCTTTCTGATAATCTGAAGACACTGCACAGCTGCTTAGCACACATGCACAAAAAGCAGGAAGAAGCAAGATGAGGGGAAGGCAGATGGAAATACAGACTATCCTGGAAATTACCTCATTATATCCTATTTACTTGTTCCTTTTCCTTTATTTACCCTATCCTGCCCTCAGGATCAAAACCTAACACAACCCATTTCACTGATAGCGGAACAGACTCCACAACTTCGATAAAGTTGTAAAGTAGGTATGCTTTATTCAGCTGAAGACGCACGGGGGATTGGTCCTCCAAAAGTCATGCGTGCCTCAGTGTTGTTTCCCTCTACATTTATCCTCTAAAGTTACAAGGTTGCACAATACGCCTATACATATTCATATTCTATCCCCGCTTCGTATTATAATGACCTAGAAAGTCCTCTGCGCCTGCGTAGTGCCCCCTCTGGTCATGGGCAGGGGTCTCAAGATGAAGTAAATGAGTCTTCCTCTTGTGGGTAGGGGTCTTCAAGATGAAGTAAATGAGTCTTCCTCTTCTTGAACTTGTCACCTTTTAGTCTTTACACATATGGCCTTAGGGTTTGGTCGGTGCCCCAGCCATAAACCATCTGCTTCTTCCCGTATCCGGCGCCTGCTTTTCCTTATCAATAGCTACTTATCATTATAATCAGGTGTCTGCTTATCAATACGACCAGGTGCCTGCTTTTGCTTATCAATAGGACTTGGTGTCTTTGTTCTGCTTAGTAAGCACTTACAACAGACAATACCTTGTCTAGGCAAGTAAATTCCTCTAACACAAGTAAATTCCTCTAATGCAAGCAAATTCCTCTAACCCCCCTGTACAACCCCCCTGTACATTGGTCAACCCTCTGCATCAATCCCCCCTTTTTCTATAAAGTTAGTAAATTCTTTTACTATATTATTTATGACAGAGTTATCCATGTTCCTTCTATTGATTTCTGAAGTGATCTTGATATACATTGTATTATGCAAGGTACAATCATTAAAATGAGTAGTACTATAACCAACATTAGAAGGCCTTGTTTAAGTATTTCCCTGAACCATCCAGTAACTCCTAGGTTATTTAGCCATTCATCCAATCCGCCTCCAACAACTCTAAGCTCTTGCATGTTTTCCTGCAATTTTCGGAGCTTAGAATGAATTGATTCAGAATGGTCAGATAAGTTCATGCAGCACATACCTTCGAAATCTTCACAACCATGTCCATGGGCCAATAATAAAAAATCAATTGCTGCTCGGTTTTGTAAAGATGCATGTCTTACACTGTCTGTGTCTGTGGCAAGCGAGGATATCACATCTGAAGTTATATTTAATTGCTTAGCCGCCCAACATGCCAAATGATGTATATCTGCCAATGCTTTTCCTGCAGCTACACTTGGTACAAATAATGCTGCCAGGAATCTTGCTGTGTGATTCCAGATTCTCAAAGTGGAATCGCAATTCGGGCCTAATTGCCCAATGGATCGTTTGTGTCTGCGAAGGCTATCCTTCATATCCTGGACTAAATGCCTTTTGGAGGCTGCAAACAGGGACAATTTACCTAGATAACATGGTCCTCCAAAGGGTTTAGAAGGAATTCCTGGCCATGCACGGTCTCCACATATCAAGAAATATCCTGGGGGTAGAGCTTTAGGATATTCATCACTGTACCGTAACATTGGAGATGATCCTGAGCAGTAAGCGGTTATATTATGATACCATGTTTTCTCGCTAGTCACTTTGGTCTCAGGGACTGTGCTTGACCATGTATTAAAAGTTATACAGCTCTGATTAGCTTTGTCAGATCCCAGGAGTTGGAGCTCTTGCATGGGGATAGTAGAATGATTTAAGTTTTTTATTATTACCCCCATTTGGGTTGATGCAACTGTCCAGTCGGTCCCATGAGCTCTTTTGACCATTTTGATCACTGTGGTAAGATTTAGAATCGAATCATTCCTTACCCATCCTTGAAAATCAAAGGGGTTCAAGTATGGTATACCAATTAGGCACGTTTGAAAGGGATTTCCCACCTGTGCCAAGGTCAGGCAAAAATCAGTAATCCCAGTCTTGTTTGCCCATGTGAGCCAGACATTCGTATTTGAACCCAGTATTGACGTTTCTTTATCTATGGCTTGGACCATGGTATCGATATAAAGGATTAGTATTAATAACTGCTTCATAACCAACTATGTTACTTAAATATGTTTGTCTATTATAATTGGGCCTAGCTTCATACAGTATGTGCAGCACTTGCACTATACTACCCTTATCTCATATCCAGGTAGTAAGTGATAGTCGGATTTATATTCTGATTACAACTGCAACATTGTGTTGACACCCATGGATCAATCTATTTTTCACGAGTTAGTTTTAATTTCAGTCTGTCATTACCGCTTGATGTGATTTTCCAGGGTGCCTTTGGAGCCTTCTTGACTCGAGTATGATGAATCCAGACGTTTTGTTCTCTAACTTTGATAGCTGTGAAAGTTGTGAGTAGTACTTGGAACGGCCCTTTCCACCGTGGTTCGAGGTCTTCTTCCCCTGTAGGTCTGAAAGATTTTATATACACATAATCTCCAGGTTGTATATTATGTACGGGACTATCCAGTCCTCTGTTTCGAGTTCCAGCCACATATTTTTCAATTTTCCTGAGTTGTTTTCCTAACTCTATTATATAATTATTCATAGTCTCTTCTCCCACTTGGAGAGACGTTCCCTGTTGGACCCCATATGGTCTTCCATACAGAATTTCGAAAGGACTCAACCCTTCTCGAGTTCTTGGTTTAGTTCGAATTCTCAACAGGGCTAATGGAAGTGTCTGAGGCCAAGGTAAACTGGCCTCCTGACCCAATTTCACAATTTGTTGTTTAATTAGGTGGTTCATTTTCTCCACCTGACCACTTGACTGAGGATGGTAGGGAGTATGAAGTTGCCAATCAATACCTAAATGTTTGTTAATTTGTTGTACCACTTTTGAAACAAAATGTGGTCCTCTATCTGAAGATATAGTGGCTGGAATGCCATATTGTGATATTATTTCCTGTAACAATATTTTTGTTACCTCCCAGGCTTGTGCGCTTCTAGTTGGAAAGGCTTCTGGCCAACCTGAAAAGGTGTCTGTTAGTACCAACAAATGTCTATACCCCCTTTTTCTTGGCAGTTCCGTGAAGTCAATCTGCCATTGTTGGCCTCGTCCATTACCTCTGCCAATCTGGCCTAATTTAAGTTTGGGAGTAATTTTGGGGCTTGTTTGAAGGCAAAGATCACACTGTTGAGTTACTTGTTGGATGGTAGCATACAAATTTCTAGCTATGATTTTGTTTATTAAATATTTATGTAAGGCATCCACTCCCCAGTGTGTTTTCTGATATTCATTTTTTATAAGGGCTCATAACAAAGATGAGGGAACAATTATACTCCCCTGTGGTGTACTAGCCCACCCTTCCTCATTAAATATTCCATCTTGATCTATAATCAATTTCTGATCTTCCTTATTATAGTTTGGCTTACCTCCCAGATAAATTTTCCCATCAGGAATTAAAGCTCCTTCAGCTGTTATCGCACCCTTTGCTACTTCTTTTGCTTCTCTGTCCACCACCTCATTTCCTTCCTCTAATTCTGAGCTCACTTTCTGGTGTGCCTTGATGTGCATGACTGCTACTTTCTCAGGCAGTTGGATCGCTTCCAACAGTCTCAGTATTCCTTGTGCATGTTTAATGTTTTTTCCCTGTGAATTCAACAGTTCTCTCTCTTTCCAAATGGTGCCATGTGCATGCACAACTTCAAATGCATATCTTGAGTCTGTATAGATGTTTAACCTTTTCCCTTTTGCTAGCTCCAGAGCTTTAGTCAGTGCAGTCAGTTCCGCCTTTTGTGCGGAACTGTTTATTGGCAAAGATCCAGATTCCATTACTTCTCTGCAGGTAGTGACTGCATATCCAGCATGTCGCTTTCCACCGGCAATACAGTTGCTTCCATCAGTAAACCAGGTTTCTGCGTTGTCCAAAGGAGTATCCTTCAGGTCTGGGTGACTGGAGCATGTGGCTTCAATGGTTTCCAGGCAATCGTGGTGTACAGGTTCTCCTTTGTTTCTGCTGAGGAAAGAAGCTGGGTTAACAATGTTAGTTACCACTATCTCTATATCATTGTGTTCCACAGTGACGGCTTAGTATTTCAGGAACCTCTGAAGGGAAAGCCAGTGCCCGCCTTTCACTTCCAACACTGCAGACACTGTATGGGACACTAACACTGTCATTTTCTGGCCCAAGGTAAATTTGCGTGCTTCTTGGTTATTCAGCACGACTGCTGCGATGGATCTCAGGTACCCAGGCCATCCTCTGGCCGCTACGTCTAACTGCCCAGAAAAATAAGCAACTGCTTGTCGGTTTGGACCCCAGTCTTGTGCTAGAATTCCCAGGGCAATCCCTTGTCTCTCATGAGAAAATAAAAAGAATGGATTACTCACGTCTGTAAGTCTTAGAGATGGAGCTGACATGAGATCGTTCTTCAGCTGGTCAAAGGCCTGCGTGGCCTCCTTTGTCCATTGGGGGTTTCTATTTCCATTGAAAATGAGTGTATATAGGGGCTTTACAAGCACCCATTGTTAATGTGGGAGTCACGGACAACGCAGGGACGATCAATGTGATCAGCGAATGCCAATTTATTTAAAGCTTTAATTCTTTATATACCATTTCTTACAGGCACTTACAGTGATTTGGCATATTATGATTGTATACATGTCTTGAAGACCCTTAGCGACTAGCATATAATTGGTTAAGCACAGGTGTGAGAACTTGACCTCGAAAGCTTGCCAACAGTCCACAGTTCTCATTAACTTCGTTAATTCCAGATTCTTCTTATCTTGCTTGTTTAGGTTTCCTTGGGCCTCTCATGGCCTTGCTTTATTTTTCAGGATTTATGTACCAATTATACATTCTCCTGTGAGAACACTGTCTCCACATCTCCCCCTTTTTGTTTTCTATATCTTTTTGGACGACCCCACTTAAGCAGGGGATTTGGGCTAGATCATATCTCCAACATATTGCTAACTACAGGCTGCTGGGCCTGTCCATTTTTTCTGCTGTATGGCTCTCTGGTAACAGAGGAGGCCATCCTTCACATCAAGGTCTGGCACGGCATGTGTCCCCACCGCTCCACACCTGCTGGGTTGCAGCCAGCAGCGGATCTAAAGGTTCTTCTTGGTGGCAAACACAGAGGCCAACCCAGTCTTACCCTTGATTGTGGTAGCAGGTCTTTTGTCAGCCTCAGTCCTTGCTCCTTGTTGTCAGTGCAGAGTTTCACCTGCTTCATCCAGTAACAAGTCGTTATTATGGCAAGGCACACACACATTTACATTAGTAGAGTAAATTTTTGCTACTGCAAATTTCTATACTCTTAACATCTCTTTTATTAGTGACAAATCTATACAAGGTATAGTTTCTTATTAACAACTGGCTAGTAAATACAGTTATTACTCTAACACCTCATTTACAAGTGACAAATCTATACAATGCAAGGTGTAATTTCTTATTAACAACTGGCTAGTAAATACAGGTGGTTTTATACACAAAATCACAGCATCTAACAATAGCTATTTTACAAGCACACATATTCAAGCTGTTACTTTTCAGTTGCCCCCAAGTAATGTTTTGCAATCATTAGTTTTTCTCTTCCTCTGTCTCATTCTGCTTGGGGTGTTCACGGTCAGCTCCTGTAGCTGTAGCATCAGGTTCCTCCACTCGTCTGTCCAGCTCATGGCAAGGCTTGACAAACTTTGCAGGCAGTCGCCATGGACCTGTAGGCAGGAGGACACAAATATACCCCCTCCTCCAGGTTATCAGTTCTTGAGAAGTAGACAGGTTAAACAAGGAGTTTGCTGCATCATTGTCCCTTTTTTTCTATTTTTTTTTTCTGCCACCCTGATGCTGCTTAGGTGACGGCTCGTACAGCTTGTGGTTGCACTACCCCTCTCACTTTTTCAGTTAGCAGTTCTTGTTTCAACCGATCTATCTGTTCCGCCAAGTCTTGGATTCACCCCCATGTTGCTTTAAACATACTAAGCTTTGTTTTGTTTTGTTTTGTTTTGTTTTTTTCACTTTTCAGCTCTGGTGTCCATCCTGGCCCTCCCACCCTTCTATGATCTTCAAACTGATTATTCTTTAGCATTGTAAGCATCTTATGAGGTGGAAAATTTATATTAAGAAGACCAAAAAAACCTATCAGAGCAAACTGAAAAGCAGAGCTAGATTGTTGTGCCCAGTCTAACCATATCCTGGTAAGTGGAAAACAAATTTGTGATAGATCACAGCCCAAAATTTCCTGACAATGTCAACGGCCTCGTACAATCAAAAGAGCAAATACTTCTAACCAAGTAGTTACAGTTTTACATAATCGATAAGGCAGGAAAATCCATTATAAAATGGATAAAGGATCAGTCTTTTGAAGATCCCACTGTGCTAGTAGACTAAATGGATAATACTCACTGTTGACAATAAACAGAATAACCTGTAAATCTGGATTTCATTGAGAAGCATAAGAGGTAGTGATTTTTGTCATGATGTCATCTAAGGCCTCATACTGAGCTTTTGATCGAACTTTTTTTTTTTTTTGACTCACCTTTTATAAGGGGCATGAAATCAGTCAGATCATAATTTGTGATTCCACACAAAGGGCAGATCTATCGAATATCACCTATCAATTTCTGCAAGTCAGACAAAGTTTTTATCTGTGTGGTAATTTTAACTTTTTGAGGCCTAATTTCAGTTCTGGATGTGATCCACCCCAGATATTTCCAAGGGGCTTCACGTTGCACCCTGTCCGGTGCAATCACCAGTCCTGCCTTCGCTAATTCTGATTGTAGCAGGCAGAGCAGATGGTCCTTGTTTAACTCTTTGCCTGCAATTAGGATATCATCCATACAGTGATAGATTACACATTTTTGCAGTTTTTGTCAGATTGGTTGCAATACCTAGGCAACATACAGTTGACAAATAACAGGAGAATTTTTCATGCCTTGAGGTAAAACAACCCATTCATATCTCTTAGCAGGCTCTCCTTTGTTAATTGCTGGGACAGAGAAAGCAAATTTTTCACAATCGCTTGGGTGTAGAGGAATTGTGAAAAAACATTCTTATAAATCAATTATTAAATCCCAACCCTGAGGTATCATTGAAGGGCTAGGCAAGCCAGGTTGCAAAGCAACGACATTCAATTGTCTTGTGTCCAAAATTGTCACATTTAATACATTTATCTGCAAAACCAGTAACACCACCCTGAGGGGGGTGGGTTGCTGAACTCATTTTCTTTACTGTACACTGTTTTGTTTTAAATGTCCCGTCTGTCCACCATTGTAACATCTCATACCTTTACTACCCCCATGATCACCCTGACCTTGTGGTAGAAGGGGTTTAACAGCAGCGGCAAAGACAGTAGCCATGTATCCAGACTTCTCCTCTGCTGTACCCACTTTAGAACATGCATCCATCATTTCTTGAAGACCAGCAGATTTTGGCAAAACCTGCAAAATACTCTTATAAGCTGCGTTAGCATTTTCCATAGCCAGAGACATAAGCATCAATTCTTTAGCATTAGATGCCAGATCAATGTTCTTTTCAATAGCCTCTGTCAATATGTCTATAAATTGCATATATGGCTCAGTAAGTCCCTGCTTCACTGATGTATATGAAGGATTAGGTTTTCCTGTTTCTGGCACAGCTTTCAGAGCAGCTAAAGCCAATTGCTGTGCTTGCTGTAAAACTTCAGTTTTCATACGAGCTTGTACTCCATCAGGGTGAAATTGTCCCTTTCCCTATAATATTTCAGATGAAACGCCGTGCAAAGGGTGATGAGGATTACACTCTGAATTCTCATCTGCAGCCCCTGCAGCAAGCTCCTCAAGCCCACTTTTAAAATGTAGGAGCTGTGAAGGAATTAATAAAATTGCAGCCACTCTAAGACAATCATTTGGAGTTAGAACAGTACTAGAAAAGAAAGCAGATAACATTTGCTGTGTATATGGGGAAGAAAACCCATACTGATTAATTGCTCCCTTAATTCCTTTCATAGCTTTCCAGTTCATAGGAATCCAGACAGGCTGTCCCTGAGTATTTATAATGACCCTGAATGCAGCCTTGCCATCTCATGGCACTAGGATTAACTTTATTAGCTGTAGGAGTTGGTGGTAACAGTACATCACAAGGACTGATCTTATTCGGTTTTTCTGTTTTTTCCCATTTTTCTGGGGCTTGCTCCCTCTCCTCCCCCAGTTTGTCCAGACAGTTTCACAAGTCCTGTAATTGTTTATCTAAGAATTTTGTCCATTGTCCCCAGTCCCATTCATTTTGCGGCTCCGGTGGGAGCGATGCAAGTGGTGGTGTAGGTGGTTATTTTTTCGGAGTTACACTCTCCTCCTTAGGAGACTCCCATCCCGGCAAAAATCTTGGAGATTAAGTTTAGGGGCAGTAGCAGCACAAAAAGGGTTAACATCAGTTTGTTTTGGTTGCTCAGTAGCCCCGAGTACCAGCTGGAGCTACCTCCGGTAAAGGCGTTGTTGACACAGGATAGGGGAAAGGCGCAGGGTCCTCAAACATTTGTACCTTACGGCGCACCAGTTTTTGGCCAGAATGTTTTATGCCAAAAACAGAGGGCACTACCATGGCTGTAGCACCGGGTGCTGAATCTAGTGTAGGTGCCGAGCCCTGCTGTTGTGAAGGCGAGTCAGAGATAGCTGTAAAAGCAGATTTTTCCTGCCTGTTTCTCAGCCTTCATTGCGGCTACAGTCTCTTTCAGTAGTAGCCAGGGGGCAACAAGAGACTTCGCCTCCTTAGACCCACAAGTAACTTCATACAAAACGCGTGCCCCTTTTTCTTCATTTTTTTTCAGGTTCCAAGATCAAAAGCTTCATTGATCAGCTCTTTTTCTTGACTCCAGAGCAATAGACTTTATAACAGATTATCATCATATTCTATCCCTCTCACTGAGAGGATATGCTGGAAGAGCTTAAGGATGACCATTTCTTCTTTACTTAATTGATTCCCCATCCTAACCCTCTTCCAGACCCCGTCGGCTGTTACCTTATTTGCACTGCGCAGTGTCTTTCTGGGCTCACAAGGCTCCGTTCCGAGGTATTTACGTCCTGATCCTGGTCCTGCGGATCGAGCCCAGCTGACGTCCCTGCAGCTCTGCATTTTCCATTTTCTTCAGTGCCACGCACTTTAATTTCTTCAGTTTCAATATGCAAAATAGGGGGTGCCCCACGTTGGGTGCCATTTGCCTCAGAATATATGGACCCTGTCGGAGATCAATATGGTCAGACAAAAGGCGTTTATTACAAAGCCTTAACCCCTTATATACTATTTCTTACATGCACTTACAGTGATTTGGCATATTATGATTGGATACATGTCTTGAAGACCCTTAGTGACTAACACATAATTGGTTAAGCACAGGTGTGAGAACTTGACCTCGAAAGCTTGCCAACAGTCCACAGTTCTCGTTAACTTCGTTAATTCCAGATTCTTCTTATCTTGCTTGTTTAGGTTTTCTTGGGTCTCTCATGGCCTTGCTGTATTTTTCAGGATTTATTTACCAATTATGCATTCTCCTGTGAGAACACTGTCTCCACAGAACACTGTCCATATCTCCCCCTTTTTGTTTTATATATCTTTTGGATGACCCTACTTGAGCAGGGGATTTGGGCTAGATCACATTTCCAACATATGCCAACTACAGGCTGTTGGGCCTGTCCCCTTTTTCTTCTACATGGCTCTCTGATAACAGGGGAGGACATCCTTCACATCAAGGTCTGGCATGGCATGTGTCCCCACCGCTCTACGCCTGCTGGGTTGCAGCCAGCAGTGGAGCTAAAGGTTCTTCTTGGTGGCAGACACAGAGGCCAACCCAGTCTTGCCTTTGATTGGGGTCGCAGGCATTTGGTCAGCCTCAGTCCTTGCACCTTGTTGTCAGTGCAGAGTTTCACCTGCTTCATCCAATAACAAGTTGTTATTATGGCAAGGAACACACAAATTCATATTATCAGAATAACTAGCCAAAGAAATTTCCTACCAGTGGTGCTCTCTCACCCACTTAATTTGCTCCATTACCTACTTTATAACACAACCATTGTATTAGAATCGTTCTAGCTTTTGCCTTAGCATTTTCTAGCAGCTAGTACATATTTGCATACTCTAACATCTCTTTTAGAAGTGACAAATCTATACAATACAAGGTTTAGTTTCTTATTATCAACTGGCTAGTAAATACAGGTTGTTTGATAGACAAAATTAAAGCCTTTAATAATTGCTACTTTATAAGCACACATATTCTAGCTGTTACTTTTCAGTTGCCCCCAAGTCATGTTTTACAATCATTCATTTTTCTCTTCCTCTATCTCATTCTGCTTGGGGTCAGCTGAAGCTGAAGCATCTTGGCTTCCTTCGTTTGTCTGTCCAGCTCACAGCAAGGCTTACAGACTTTGGAGACAGTCACCATGGACCTGTAGGCAGGAGGACACAAGCATACCCCCTCCCCCAGGTTATCAGTTCTTGAGAAGTAGACAGGTTAAACTGCACACTGTTACATTGTTAAATATTGTGGAACTGCATCATTTCCCCCCCCCCCCTTTTCTACAAATGCTCGGCAGCAGCTATAAATGCCTGCCTGCTGGGCAGCAGCTACAGCTGTTTGCCTGCTTCAGCAGCAACCATAAATGGCTGCTGGCAACCGCACTTTACATTAACCCTTTCTTGCCCAAAATGTTAAACTACTATCTATTAGAAACTTTTACATGAACCCGACAACAACAAAAAAAAAAAATACACAGAACACCGTCTGCTGTCAACACAAGCACACTCCACACAACTACAATGTTTGAAGCAGAAAATCCAGACAACCATTACTCCCAGTACACAATCCCATGTACAGAACATGGCACAAGGACTCTGTGGAGACTAATAGGAAACCAGCTCCGAGGAGCTTCATCGCATTGCAAGGTGGCAGGCTCAACCTTAGCGGGCGTCCCCGCAGAGGTTCTGCCTCCCCCACATTGCATGAGGCTCGGGCTTTCATACTGACCAAAATGCACACTCATTCCGACAGGTGGTCAGCCTGTGTTGGAAGAAGTGACCAGCAGTATTTATAAAGGTCTCCAAAGGTCGATAGAAACCTGGGCATACTTATATTTACCAACTTCTAATGCATGAATATTACAGAGAGACTGTATTAAATGAGTTGTATATAGGGTCATAAGTCCCCATTCCGCCCACCAGCGGAAAAGCACACAATATGTCTCTATCCCGCAGTGGTCTCGCTTCCCTGGAGGTTCAGGGGGGAAGTGTTATTGTTTTTTTATTTTTTTTAATAAACTTTAATTCTTCATTAAAAGATACACTCATCGTTATCATCAGGATGCAGAACCATGATGATATGGTCTCACAAATTGACTTTGCACCCATCGTGGTCCAGTTTCTGTAGAACCACAAACATACCCTCTTCCAGTCATTATAACTTCTACAGGATCTTTACATTCCCCCGAGTGCAAATCTCGGTAAACTACCTTAGCACCGTTTACCTTTACACATCCTGAGGCATATGTTTAATGGTGAAAAAAATCATGAGAATACTGAGCTTGTTCAAACAGATTAGGCGCTGGGCCAGACCAAACAGGAGCTGCAACTAGCTGATCAGCGTGGTCATTGCCGATAGCAAGACCACCAGATAATTGGTGACTGTGGATATGAGTAATAAAATAGGATGTTGAACATTGATTTTTTACATTATGCAATTGCAATAATGCTTTCTGCAAAGCGTTATTGTTCACAGCCTTGATCATTAATCGCTCAATTCATTGAACAATGCCTACTACATAAAGGGAATCTGATACAATGTTAAAAGGTGTGGTGGTCCAATGCAGAAATACCCAAACTACCGCTTTAATTTCCAAAGTTTGTAATGAATCTCCTGCTTCCCCTGCAATATATTGTTTTTGCCAACATCCATTATTTTGCCAAGTGGCTACTGCTCTTTTTGATTTTTTTCCCTGCATCAGTGAAAACTGTTAATCCTGGTACGGGCTGTTCAGAACAAATTGGAAGATTTTCAAAATGCTGAGTGGTAATATTTGGTAAAAGCTTTGATTTAGGAAATACATTTGTAATTTCTCCAGTGAAATCTGCTGTTGCAATCTGATATTCAGTAATAGAATTTTGTAACCAGGAAAGATATTGCTGAGCTACTGGAATCAGAATCCTGTCTGGATCCCTTCCCAATATCTCAGTTATTCTTTGCCTGCCTTTAAGAATAAGTTGAGAAAATAACTCTGGGTGAGTTGTTATGGTTTTCTTTGGTTGATAGGGTAAAAAAACCCATTCTAAGATACGTATAGTGTCATGTTTAATCTGAACTATTAACCCAAGAGGGTGTCATCTGCTGAATTGATTATCATAAAAGAAATAGGAAAGTTTTCGAACCGTCTCTCCGTAAATCCAGAAAGAACCTTTTGAACAATGTTCTGCAGAGCCTGCGTTTGTTCTATTGCTAACGAACGTTTGGTATCTGCATTTATCTCATGTCCTAATAGTGTCATTAATGGTGCTAAATCATCATTAGTGATACCACACATAGTTCTAACCCATTGAATGTCACCCACAAGTTTTTGTACATCTGTTAAGGTTTGAATATCTGTTGAAAGTTTTAATTTCTGAGGCTGAATTCGACTACCAGTTATAATCCATCCTAAGTAGTTCCAGGGAGCCTGCTGTTGAATTTTTTCTGGGGCTATATATAAGCCTTTCTCTGCGAGACCTGCCTGTAATTGTGTCAATAAAAGTTGTGGTATTGATTTCCCAGCAATTAAAATATCATCCATATAATGATGAAAAATTAATTCAGATAGGGTTTAAAGCCCAGTCAACGTATATTTGACAAATTGTGGGTGAGTTTTTCATTCCCTGTGGTAATACTGTCCACTTATACCGTCCAGGAGAAGAGTTCTTATTGATGCTAGGAACGGTAAAAGCAAATTTCTCTCAATCATCTGGGTGCAACTTTATGGTAAAGAAACAATCTTTTAGGTCAATAATTAATAGTTCCCAATTTTCTGGTAGCATGGCTGGAGACAGCAGCCCTGGTTGAAGCGCCCCCATATCTTGCATTACCGAGTTAATTGCTCAGAGATCATGTAATAGCCTCCATTTTCCTGATTTTTTAGGGACAGTAAATATTGGTGTATTCCATGGACTAGTGGAAGGCACAATATGTCCCTCCTGTAATTGCTCCTGAACTAATTCCTCAATTTTTTGCAGCCGGTCCTCCTTAAGCGGCCACTGATCTATCCAGACTGGTCGTTCTGTTGACCATTTTCACTTCAGGACAGGGGGCTGCTCCTCAGTGACCGCACCTAAAAACGCGAAGTAATCAGTCGTGTATGTAATTGGCTCAAAATGTCTCGTCCCACCAATGCTACAGGTAAATTCAATACATATGGTTTTATGATTGCTGCACCGCCATCTGAAAGGGTACAGCAGATTGCCTCTTGACTTACAAAAGTTTGCTGGCTTCCCCCAACTCCCATTACGGCAGTCGCCACCTGGGTTAAGGGCCAACCAAGGGAGCCAAAGGTGCAACAGAATAATAGTAACATCAGCCCCTGTATCTAAAATTTCTGTTAGCCTTATTGACTGGCCATTATGGTGGTTCAAACATATGGTTTCTGTCAGCTTCCCTTTTGAAATTTCTCTAACCAATAGAACCTCTGGCTGTCCAGTTGAACTGAAACCTCCTAATCCCCGCTCCCATTGACCTCGTTGTGGTATTTTCACTTCAAACGGTACTAACTGTGCAATTTTTTCCCCCTCCGGAATACAAATTGGGGGTTGCAATGTATAAACCATGATTTTGATATTACCTTGAAAATCAGCATCAATTAACCCTGGTACAACAAAAATCCCATGACGTGATACAGAGGAACGACCGATTAGTAACGCACTCAAGCCATAGCCTAAAGGACCCCAAAGCACCGAATCGACTAGGTGCATTTGGGTGTCAAGTAGGATAATTCCTACTGCAGTCGCCACGTCCACTCTGGCACTGCCGGTTGTGGCTGAGGTGAGGCTGCCCAGGCACCCTGTGCTCCCCTTCCCTTTTCCCTGAGTTCTGCATTCTGCGGTATCATGTGTTGGTTTCTCACACCGTTCACACCATAGAAAGACCACCAGATAATTGGTGACTGCGGATATGAGTAATAAAATAGGGTGTTGAAGGTTGATTGATTACATTATACAATTGCAATAATGCTTCCTGCAAAGCGTTATTGTTCACAGCGTTGATCATTGATCGCTCAATTGCAAGTGACCTGGTTTCCCGCAATTATGGCATGTTTTGTCCATTCTTAAATTCCCTGCACCTTTAACAAATGGGCTAATAGCGGTTCCCACCGCCTCCGCCACAAATGCCGCCGCTTGCTTGTGTCCAATCCATTTCACAGCCTCTAACAGCTGTGCCACAGGAGTGCAACGAGGTAATGTACTTAAAATTCTCCTTGTCTGGTCATTCGCCCCATCAAAGGCCACAATATCTAATAATTTACCTTTCAAATTGCTGTCCAGATCAGGATTTTTAGACAATGAATCATGTAACGTGTCAATAAATTGTGAATACGATTCTGTTGGTATCTGCTTAATAGTTAAGAATCCAGGTGTTGTCTTTTCATCTGGCAAGTCATACCATGTCTTTAACGGAAGCTCCTGGGATAGGGCAAGCACTGCAGATGGAAATTTCACCTGGGCCTGTGGATCATCATACCAGCCCACCCCCATTAACACATCAGCGGTGATGCCAAATAAGGGATCACGTTGTTGCTGTGGTTGTCCCGCTACTTGGCGACAAGCTAAATCCCACTTATTAAAAAACCATATCTGAAGGTGGGGAGTAAGCAACAATTGAGCTATCATACAGATATCATATGGTGCTAAGATATATGCAGAAAAAATATGCGCTATAATTGCCTGAGTATACAGTGATTTTTAACCCGTAGAATGATATCGCTTGATGTGCCTCTTTTATGAACTTTATATCCAACTCCTCCCACTCCTTTCCCCCCTGTGGAGTGTTAAACACCGGGAATGCCGAGGGACCCATAGCTGAAAATTCCCCCATAACAATTGCATCTTTGATCATCCCACGCCAACGCATAGCAGGGTTATTACCATAATCCCCTACTCCGTGCCCAACGCCCCCCTCCCACTCCCCTTTCTTTACTACTGGATTGTAGGAGGGTGGGGCAGAGGGTTCGGAGGTTTCTTTTATCTCCAATGATTCTAATTTCTTTAGCAACTGTCGCAGTTGACCATCACTGAGGTTGGTTCACATATGCTGATGAGCTGAACTGTCTCAATCGTCTGAGTCGGGATCAGGAAGGGGGGGGGGGGATGGGGAGGGGGGGACGACAAGTCCAGTTCTGCCTCAGACACTGGGTCTGGTTCTGATTCCAATTCGGGGTCACCATCCTTTGGGTCGGAGGTGACCACATTTGCACTCTGCCTGTGCTTTCGGGCATAAGCGCCGTTTCACTTTATCTTCCCCCTTATGCCAAGGAGGCTTCTGTGATGCCGTGCCAGGCACAAATGGGGGGGGGCAAATGCCATAGACGTAGCGCTCTTCTCTACTTCTGACTGACTTTGCGAAGGAGCAGCGGGCAGGAAAACAGATGCCACTGCTGCCCATTCCGATTTCATTTCCTTTAAAGTCTCTATTATCGATCTCCATAGCGTAGAATACTTCTGCACATCCTTTGTCCCTTTACTGATCTCATCCCACACCACCTGGCCTATACGTTCCCATTCAGAAACCTCAAAGGCAGCTTGCACGGTGGGGATAAAGCCACGATCATGGGACCACTTTAACAGCCTCTGTGAGGCAGCACTATCATACTGCAGTCCTCTCTTAGAGAGAATATGTTGGAGGAGATCCGTCACTGCCTCTTCCTCTTTGGAAGGCGAGTGCCCCATCTCCTCCCCGTCCGCTCACCTGATCAGGGCAAGATCCCACAGTTTGCAGACATCTGACTTCACAGCACCAGGGCAGCGCTGAGTTTCGGCCGGCTCTCCGCCCCCTCTTCTTTGATCGGACCTTCAAACTTGCATGCCGCAAGTTACCGATCTGAGGGTCCCTGTTCAGGCACCATTTATCAATGCGGGAGTTACAGACAATGCAGGAACAATCGTGATCAGCGAATGCCAATTTATTACAAAGCTTTAACTCCTTATATACTATTTCTTACAGGCACTTACAGTGATTTGGCATGTTATGATAGGATACATGTCTTGAAGACCCTTAGCGACTAACACATAATTGGTTAAGCACAGGTGTGAGAACTTGACCTCGAAAGCTTGCCAACAGCCCACAGTTCTCATAACTCAGTGAATTACAGCTTCTTCTTATCTTGCTTGTTTAGGCTCCCTTGGGCCTCTCCCAGCCTTGCTATATCTTTCAGGATTATTCAGAATTGATGTACCAATTATCCATTCTCTGGTGACAACACTGTCTCCACAGCCCATAGTTGTAAATCCACAACCTGCACCACCCTGTCATACCCAGGAAGGTCCGCAATTCTTTTATTGTTCAGGGTTTCGGGGTTTGAGATATTGCTTCCTTACAATCTTGCCCTAAAGTCCGTTGTCCAGCACTAATCTCATAGCCCAGGTAAATCACTTTCTGTTTCACTACCTGAGCCTTTTTCTTAGGCACCCTATATCCCTGGAGTCCCAGGAAATTTAAGAGGCTTACTATCCAAGCCACACACGTTTCTTCTGTCTGGGTGGCAATTAAGATGTCATCTACGTACTGCAGTAGCTTCCCTTCTCCCGGCGGAGCCTCCCAGGATTCTAAGTCTTTTGAAAGTTGTTCTCCAAACAGAGTGGGGCTGTTCTTAAATCCTTGAGGCAGCACCGTCCACATGAGCTGGGTTTTGCGCCCACTCTTAGGGCTTTCCCATTCAAATGCAAAGATTTTCTGGCTGGCTTCGTGGAGAGGGAGGCAAAAGAAGGCATCCTTTAAATCTAAAACGGTAAACCAAGTTAGCTCCGGTGTTAAGCATGTTAGCAAAGTGTATGGATTTGCTACTACAGGGTAAAGATCCTCAGTTATTTTGTTGACAGCTCGTAAGTCCTGTACCACTCGGTATGACCCGTCAGGTTTCTGAACAGGTAAAATAGGGGTATTGAAATCTGACTGGCACTCCTTTAACAGTCCCAGTTGTAGGAAATTCTCAATTATTGAGTAAATTCCTTCTTTATCTTTCTTTTTCAGAGGGTACTGTTTAATCCTGACTGGCTGTTTTCCCTCCTTGAGCTTAATCTGTATCGGGGGTGCATTTTTGGCCCTCCCAGGTATGTTTGTGGCCCATACCCCTGGGAATACTTGGTCCAATACATCTTCCCTGATTTCTTCCACAACATGATTGGCAATTAAAACTAAACTTAACATCTCTATATATTGTTGGCCATTTACTTTTAAAGTAATCTCGCCTCCTCTGAAAGTAATAATTGCTCCCAAATGTTCCAGTAAGTCTCTCCCTAGGAGAGCTTTTGGGGAATTAGGCATATATAAGAATTTATGAATGCCCCATTGCTTTCCCAATTGATATTTCAATGGTTTACAAAAATACACCTTCTCACTTTGGCCAGTTGCCCCTTTTACCATAATATAATCATCCCCTAAGGGCATTAAGGCTTTGTTTAAAACAGAATATGTTGCGCCCGTATCAACCAAAAATTCCACCTCCTTCTCCTCGTCCCCTAGCTTCATCATAACCAGTGGATCTGCTAGGGAAGATTCCTCTCGTTCTCGTCATTCTTCCTTCACATGCGCAACCACCCTTCCTTTAGTAGCCCTGTTTGGACGGCGGTTCTTTTTGTTTTCCGGACATTCGTTCTTCCAATGTCCAAACTTTTTACACAATGCACATTGATCTCTACCCAGTTGGGGTCGTTGTCTCTTGTCTCTTCTTCCCCCTTCTTCCACTACTGCCATCAATCTTCGTATTTCTTGCTTATAACCTTCCTCCCGGTTACTGAATACTCGCCATGCTTCGTCCAGCAAAATTTCTAAATTTCTGCCTTCTGTTGGTCGTAACTTTTGGAGTTTCCTCCTAATGTCCCCAGTAGTTTGTCCTAAAAATAAAGATACTAATTGCTGTATTCCTATCTCTGATCCAGGGTCTAATGGTGTGTTACAGCGCATAGCATCTCTTAA
This sequence comes from Neopsephotus bourkii, assembly GCF_033783945.1. Taxonomy (NCBI): domain Eukaryota; kingdom Metazoa; phylum Chordata; class Aves; order Psittaciformes; family Psittacidae; genus Neopsephotus; species Neopsephotus bourkii. The sequence continues at coordinate 82,357 of NW_026901133.1, read as the reverse complement.
TCGATCTAAGAATTCCAATGGTGATTCTGAAGGGCCTTGTTTCACTGCATATAGTGCTGACCAGTTTATGGTTTTTGGTATTGCCCTCTCGACTCCTTTTACAATCCATTCTTGGTAAGCTTGTAATTTTTCTAACTCTGCCAAACGGTTGGGATCCCATTTTGGATCCTGAAGTGGAAAAAATTCCCTTACATCTTCTTGTTTTACTTTGTAATAGTCTTCAGCTAGTTCTCTTGCTGTTTTTAGTATCAATTGTTTTTCTGTTTCTGTCATTGCTTCTAATAATAACTGCATGTCACTCCAATCTGGATTATGTTGTTTTATAATGAACTGCAAATGTTTTGTAGCACTTACGGGATTGTTACAATAATCCTTTGCCACCTTTCTCCATATTTCCAAATCCAAGGTGGAGAACGGTACTTTAATCAGCACTGGAGTTCCTTCAGGACCTACTGCTTCCCGAAGAGGTGCTTGCAGTACATGTCTTTGCTGGTTTTGTCAGGTTCGTGAGGAGACCGGACTTCCCAGGGGAGTAATGGTGTCTTCTGAGTCCGTGTCCACCTGTCCCTTTGGTGGGGGTTTAAACACATCTATTAATTCCTGGTTTGCATCTTGGTAAATTTTATCCTGTTTAATACATCTCTGACCTATATGACACGATGAACAGCATCGCTTAGGCTTAATTTTTTTCTTTATTACCCCTTTCAAGGGCTAATACCAAGGGATCCTGGGGTGGTATTATCCCACAGGCTCTTTGCCATTCTGGGTGGTTTCAGAGAGTGAAGAACATATCTGCATATGATACTTCATCCTACTTCCCTTCTTAAAAATAACATTAATTGTAACATAGTATTATAATCCAGTGTCCCATTAAGTGGCCACTTCACCTTGTCTTCTAATTTATAGAGAGGCCACCATTGGTTACAGTACTTAATCAGGGTTTTCTTATTTTCTGAGCCCTCGGGCCCTGTAATTTCTTTCCAATTTACCAAAATACACCCTAAGGGGCTCTTTCTTAATATTTCTTTACTTTGGTTTATTCCCATTTTACTTTCTCCTTTGTAATCACGTCTCCTCAAACTTCTTTGATACTTTTACAAACACGTTCTCAGGTTTTTCTCACTTCCCGAGAACTCCTCAGGACTCTGTGTCTCCGCCACAGATTAATCCACTTATCTTAGTTCCAAGAAATGGCCAGCCAGAAATTTCTGATTATCCAGAACAATATCTAGCCCACCGGAATTTTGTGTGACTAAAAAACTTTGCAGTAGACACGTTGTCACCACATACTGTTACAGTCACACAGCCACAATATCCACGTGAAATGCAGCCACGCTCCCACACAAGGCACACAGCCACAATGCCACCGTCACGTCCACTTAGCTCCCACAAGGTCCACAATGCCACCATCACGTCCACTTAACTCCCACAAAGCACACAGCCACAATACCACCGTCACATCCACTTAACTCCCACAAGGTACCCACGCGGAATGCCACCGTCACATACAGTTACACTCCCACAATACCACTGTACACTTCACTCCCACAAGGCACACCTAGAATCTTGGTGTCTGGTGTGAAGCTAGCCAACATAGGAGGGGCAGTTGCACCCTCCCCTAATTTTAAACTGCCTTTAGTTACAAACAAGACACACAAGACAACAGACAGGAAACATAAACACTTCGTCCGTCTCTGGCCGCTCTCCTCGCGGAGAATACGGAACCGTGGATTAGGATTCTGCACTCGCTTCGTAGCAATGCCACATCATACAAGGGTACACACGGCATCCCATACATTCACACAGCGGTTTCGCTTACCCTCCTCTTGGCTCCCGAAATCGGAGATGCAGCCAAAACCTGGAACTCGCTTAGTTTATGGCAGCCCCTGCTGGCGAATTTCTGAACTCACCCGACCCACCACCAGGGTCGCTAGCGGCCGCTCTGTTGGTCGGCAAGTCCCCCGCCGTTTGCAAGCCCTACCTACCAAGGGGAACTACACTGTGCGCCAGACGTCTCTGCGCGCCTTACCAGCAGCCCCGGGTCAAGCGTATGACTTATAGACCCCCAAAATTACTAAAATAAATTTCAAGCATACCGGTTTTCCGCAGCCGGCACAGGTTTTTGTCTGTCCCCGCAGTGAGCGGACGAGAAGCGGAGCTCCTCCAGGCAAGAGGCCTGGGGCGCCCAGGATATCCGTCTCCCAGTCGGTCCTGCAGTTGACAGAGATCTCCTGGCTGGCTCGCCAAGTTGATGCGCGGATAGACTCCACAACTCGTTAAAAGTTGTAAAGTAGGTATGCTTTTATTCAGCGCTGAGATGCACGGGGATAATTCGTCAAAGTCATGCATGCCTCAGTGTTGTTTCCCTCTACATTTATCCTCTAAAGTTACAAGGTTGCACAATACGCCTATACATATTCATATTCTATCCCCGCTTCGTATTATAATGACCTAGAAAGTCCTCTGCGCATGCGCAGTGCCCCCTCTGGTCATGGGCAGGGCTCTCAAGATGAAGTAAATGAGTCTTCCTCCTGTGGGTAGGGGTCTTCAAGATGAAGTAAATGAGTCTTCCTCTTCTTGAACTTGTCACCTTTTAGTCTTCACACATATGGCCTTAGGGTTTGGTCGGTGCCTCAGCCATAAGCCATCTGCTTCTTCCCGTATCCGGCGTCTGCTTTTCCTTATCAATAGCTACTTATCAATAGAATCATGTCTGCTTATCAATAGGACCAGGTGTCTTTGTTCTGCTTAGTAGGCATTTACAACAAACAATACTTTGTTTAAGCAAGCAAATTCCTCTAACTGCCTTGTACAACCCCTTGTACAACCCCCCTGTACCACCCCCCTGTACATTGGTCAACCCTCTGCATCGTGGTGGCCTGAAGTGTCATGGGCCCACCAGGCCAAAAATAATTCACCCTTACATTGCCAATCTAAGTCCATCTGAGTCCATCTGCCAATCTAAGTCCACTTCAATCTTAGCAGCTTTATCCAATTGTTGGTTATTCTGGTGTTCCTCAGTGGCCAGACTTGGGTACATGAGCATCTATGGAGCGTACTTTCACCACCAGGTTCTTCACCCAGGCAGCGATATCTTGCCACAGGGCAACAGCCCAGATGGGTTTACCTCTGCGTTGCCAGCTGCTCTGCTTCCATTGCTACAACCACCCCCACAGGGCATTTGCCACCATCCATGAGTCAGTGGAGAGATAAAGTACTGGCCACTTCTCTCGTTCAGCAATGTCCAATCTGGATGGCTTTCACCTTGGCAAACTGACTTGATTCACCCTCTACTCCAGCAGTTTCTGCAACTTGTCGGGGATTCCATACAGCTGCCTTCCATCTCTGATGCTTTCCCACAATACAGCAGGACTCATCAATAAATGAGGCATACTGCTTTTCACTTTCTGACAGTTTATTATATGGTGGGGCCTCTTCAGCATGCATCATCTCCTCTTGTGGTGACATTCCAAAATTTCTCCCCTCTGGCCAGTCCAGGATAACTTCTAGAATTTCTGGATGATTGGGATTTCCTAATCAAGCCCATTGTGCAATTAGTGCAGCGCACTTACTCCATGTAGCATTGGATGTATGATGTGTAGAGGAGACCCTGCCTTTGAACATCCAGCCAAGCGCAGGCAACCGGGGTGCCAGGAGGAGCTGTGCTTCAGTGCCAGTCACTTCTGAAGCAGCTATAACCCCTTAATAGGCTGCCAATATCTCTTTTTCAGTTGGGGCATAGCCAGCTTCAGATCGTCTGTATCCCTGACTCCAAAAGTCGAGGGGTTGACCTTGAGTCTCCCCTGGAGCTTTCTGCCAGAGGCTCCAGGTAGGGCCATTCTCCCCAGCTGTGGTGTAGAGCACATTTTTTAGATCTGGCCTGATCCGGACTGGTCCAAGGGCTACTGCATGAACTATTTCTCATTGTTGTTGCTCCTGGCCCCATTTGAAATAATTTTTCTTCCAGGTCACATGATAGAGAGGGCTTACATTCAGATTGTAATTTGGGATGTGCATTCTCCAGAACCCCACAAAGCCCAAGAAAGCTTGTGTTTCTTTCTTATTAGTTGGTGGAGACATTGCTGTTATTTTGTTGATCACATCTGTGGGGATCTGTCTGCATTCATCTTGCCATTTTATTCCCCAAAATTGGATCTTCTGTGCAGGCCCCTTGACCTTACTCCATTTTATGGCAAAACCGGCTTTCAGCAGTATTTGGATTATTTTCCTCCCTTTCTGAAAGACTTCTTCCGCTGTATCGCCCCACACAATAATGTCATCAATGTATTGCAGGTATTCTCTGCAGGTTGCCCCTGTTCCAGTGCAGTCTGGATCAGTCCATGGCAGATAGTAGTGCTGTCTTTCTACCCCTGGGGCAGTCGGTTCCAATTGTACTGGAGGCCCCTCCAAGTAAAGGCGAACTGTGGCCTGCACTCTGCTGCCAAGGGAAATGAGAAAAATGTGTAGGCAATATCAAGTGTGGCATACCACTTGTCTGCCTTTGACTCCAGTTCATACTGAAGTTCTAGCATGTCTGATATGGCAGCACTCAGTGATGGTGTGAATTCATTCAGGCCACAATAGCCTACTGTTAGCCTCCACTCTCCATTAGACTTTCGCACTGACCATATAGCACTATTAAAGTTTGAGCAGGTCCTACTGATCCCTCCTTGATTCTCCAGTCTACGGAACAGCCTATGGATGGGAATCAGGGAGTCTCAGTTGGTGCAATATTGCCGCCAGTGCATTCTTGTGGTCATGTTTGGCACTTGTTCTTCAACCTTTAGCAACCCCACAACAGAAGGATCCTCTGAGAGACCCAGCAAGGTAGACAGCTGCTCAATATCCTCTGTCTCCAAAGCAACAATACCAAAAGCCCATCGGTACCCTTTTGGGTCTTTGAAGTACCCTCATTTGAGGTAGTCTATGCCAAGAATGCATGGAGCAAAAGACCAGTCACAGTGGGGTGCTTTTGCCACTTCCTCCCAGTCAGGCTGATTTCAGCCTCCAGTACGGTCAACTCTTGGGATCTTCATGTCACTCCAGAAATACAAATGGGTTCCACCCCTTGACAGCTTGATGGCATCAGGGTACACTGTGCACCTTTATCTACTATATCCTTATACTTCTGTGGGACTTATGTGCCAGGCCATCTGATCCACGCAGTCCAGTAAATCCGATTGTCCCTTACCTCCACCTGGCTGGTGGCAGGGCTCCTCAAATATTCATCACATTGGTCACTTATGTCTTGTTCACAGGGATTAGTCTTTATCACAGGAGCTGGAGTAAAATCATCTCTTCCACTCCATCTGGGATCCTGCTCACCAGAGACTGAAGCCACAGCTTTCATGGGATGATCAGCCTTGACGTTTTTTCTCATCAATTCACTCACCTGTTCCTCCAAAGCTGAAGTAGGTTTTCTATCCTGCTTCATCATGTCTTCTCCGTGATCCTGCAGGTAAAACCATAGGGTTGCCCGTGACATAACCTTCTATATATTCTCTCTTGAGCAGTAGGATGCCTTTTGTTAATAGCTGACCCAATGGTTGGTACACCTGAGCAGCTGGATAGATCCGGGGGTGGGGCTGGGAGCATCAGGGAATGTCTCCCTCATGGGTTGACCACCCGAGGAGAGAAATAAAGATGTATAATTGTTAAACACTTCTATTATATACTTCCCAAGGTATAGAGGTGGTGACCACACTGGGAACGCAAGGCAGATCAGTTTCATGTTCAATGATTCTATTGTATTACAAGTCATTACCATACAGTACAATGAAACAAGAAGGTTAGCCCAAGGCCCCCAGCAGATAAACACTAACTCAGCAAATACCAGCTGTAAGTAAGGTACGACATTCTAGAACTGTGATATCAAAAGCAACAACTTTGAGAGCCAATAAACCAGCATTGTGACAAGTGACTATTAATCCAAAATAATAAATGCTTATCACAAATATGATTAGACACACTCCTATCAGATTTGTCATTATCTCAACCCTTCCTGCCCCACATTGGGAGCCAAAAAGAACTGTTGTGGTTTAATCCCTTGTCAGCCATACAGCTCGATTGCTCTCCCCGTCTTCCTCCCCCCCCAGCTCCCAGAAGGATGGGGAAGAGAATCGAAAAATGTAACTCCCATGGGCTGAGATAAGAACAGTCCAGTAACTAAGGTAAAACACAAATCACTACTGCTACCACCAATAATAATAATGATAAGGGAAATAACAACAGAAGAGAATACAACTGCTCACCACCCACTGACCGATACCCAGCCCGACCAGAGCAGTGATTTAGCCCTTCTGGGTAACTGCCCCCAGTTTATATACTGGGCATGACGTGCTGTGGCATGGAATACCCCTTTAGTTAGTTTGGGGCATGTGTCCTGTCTCTGCTTCCTCCCAGCTTACTTAGCAACAAATAAAAATATCAGTTTTATCAGTGTTGTTCCCAGGCTGGATGTCAAAAACACAGCACTGTACCAGCTACTAAGGAGAAAAATGACTGTTACTGCTGAATCCAGGACACTGGACTGTTATTATCTCAACCTATGGGAGTTACATTCTTTCGATTCTCCTCCCCATCCTTCTGGCAGCAGGGGGAGGAAGAAGTAGGAAGTGTGATAGCAGCTCCCTGTTTCTGAGTTACTAGGTGGGTTTAAACCACGATAAGGACTTACAACCTTACAAAGGGAAGGAGGGGTAGGTGGGAAGAAAAAAAAAAAAAGCAAGGCAGCAGCACCAAATGATTTGGTTACTGTGTAGGCATTATTATTACATTAAAGCTTCAACATTTGTCATAATGCTGGGTTAGGTGAGAGCAAAAGACCAGTCACGTTAGGGTGCTTTTGCCATTCCCTCCTAGTCAAGCTGAGTTCAGCCTCCAGTACAATTAACTCTTGGGATCTTCCTGTCACTTCAGAAATAAGAATGGGTTCCACCCCTTGACAGCTTGATGGCATCAGGGTACACTGTGCACCTCTGTCTACTAGAGGCTTATACTTCTGTGGGACTTATGTGCCAGGCCATCTGATCCACGCAGTCCAGTAAATCCAGTTGTCCCTTACCTCCACCTGGCTGGTGGCAGAGCTCCTCTAATAGTCATCACATTGGTCACTTATGTCTTATTCACAGGGATTAGTCTTATTTATCACAGGAGCTGGAGTAAAATCAGCTCTTCCACTCCATCTGGGAACCTGCTCACCAGAGACTGAAGCCACAGCTTTCATGGGATGATCAGCCTTGACCTTTGTTCTCCTCTTCAATTCATGCACCTGTTCCTCCAGAGCTGAGGTAGTTTTTCTATCCCTCTTTCTTGTGTTTTCTCTATGATCCCTCAGGTAAAACCACAGCGTAGCTTGTGGCCTGTACCTCCTATATCTTCTCTGTCCGGCAGTAGGGTGCCTTTTGTTAATAGCTGACACATGGGTTGGTGTAGACGCGGGAGTCACGGACAACGCAGGAACGATCAATGTGATCAGCTAATGCCAATTTATTACAAAGCTTTAACTCCTTATATCCCTTTTTTTTACAGGCACTTACAGTGATTTGGCATATTATGATTGGATACATGTCTTGAAGACCCTTAGCGACTAACACACAATTGGTTAAGCACAGGTGTGAGAACTTGACCTTGAAAGCTTGCCAACAGTCCACAGTTCTCATTGACTCGGTGCATTACAGCTGCTTCTTATCTTGCTTGCTTAAGCTTCCTCAGGCCTCTCAGGGCTTTGCTGTATCTTTCAGGATTATTCAGTTTATGTACCAATTATCCATTCTCCCGTGAGAACACTGTCTCCACATTAGGGGATATGTTTAAAAATTAATTTGCACCTGTAAGTTCCAGGTTGCTGTATCTGTGAAGTTTGCAGACTGTAAAAAGTTCTGCATCTGGTATATAGGTGAGATTTTGTAAACTTATCTATTATGTTTAAACAAATTTTCTTTCTGGAGGCTAAGCATCCAAGGTTGGTTTTAGTTATGCAAGCAGTTGCCATATAAAAGCATCCAAATCATATTTTGGCATTAAAAAAAGTTATTATCTTTTTTTCTTTTCCTTCCAATAACAGTTTTCTGTTACTTAAATCAGTGATGTCTATGTATAGATTATGTTCTATGGTTATCAAAGAGAAAGAATCCAGTTTCTTTTCTGCTGCTACTTTATAATAACTGTCACCTGGTACTTTCAGCTATTTAGATGTCACACTTCCTCCCCCACCCGCAAAGTGTTATGTATTATACATGCTAAATAGCCTAATTAAAATGTTTGTGTGTAGCATGTGGGTAATCATGAGAATAACCAAGTCTGGAAGATCTTAAATACCTAATAAACAGACAATAAATTTTAAAGTAGAAAGGAAACAATACAGTGTGGTCAAATTAAGCTTTTAAGGTGGCTTCTTTCTAGTGATTTCTTTATATATATATGTATGTACACTTAAAAATAAAAATATGTTGCATTAGACTTTTCTAAAAAAAAAACTTGATAGCATCATGTGACTTTTTTTTTCATTAATTGATTTTTGGATTATACTTCCTATTGTCCAAAGGGTTTGCTTTTGAAGGAAGGAAAAGAGGGTTTTGTTTCAGGCAGATTCATAAGCTGAGAAAAGAATGTTAAAGGACTGTCAGGGTCAAACTGGAGAAAACCCCAGTGTTGTACCTGTTTCCTTTGTGATCTCAAGAGTGAAATTAAGACTCGATGATCAGTGGAGTCCCATTTCATCTCCTCACACCCATCTCTCAGTCAATGGTCAGTGGAGGCTTATCTCAACTCTTGCCACACATCTCTGAGACAATAGATTGGTGGAATCTCATACCAGCTTCTCATACCAGTCTTTGAGACAATGGACGGTGGAGTCTGATTTCGGTTCAGTTTCTCACAAGGACATGTTGGTTGAGTTTTTTAATTGTCATGGTTTATGACCAGCCGGTAACTAAAAACCAAGCAGCCGCTTGCTCACTCCACCCCTTCTTCTACACCCACACACACCCCAGAGGGATGGGGAGGAGAATCAAAAGAGTGTAAATCCCATGGGCTGAGATAAGAACAGTCCAGTAAATAACATTAAACACAAAACTACTATTGCTACTACCAATAATAATAATGACCAGGCAAATAACAAGGGGAGAGAATACAATTGCTCACCACATCCTGAATGATACCCAGGCCAACCTGAGCAGCGATCTGGACCTTCCAGTTAATGCCCTCAGTTTATATAATGGGCAGGATGTGCTGTGGTATGGAATACCCTTTTGGCTAGTTTGGGTCAGGTGTCCTGTCTCTGTTTCCTCCCAGCTTCCCTTCCTCCCTGGCAATAAATGAGACTGAGAAAGTCCTTGGTCGGAGTACACATTAATTAGCAACAACTAAAAACATTGGAGTTATCAGTGTTGTTCCCAGGCTGAAAGACAAAACCACAACACTGCACCAGCAACCAGCAATGAAGGAAAAAAATGACTGCTACTGCTGAACCCAGCACAGTATCCACCCCTTATTCTATGCCATTCATGTCATGCTCAGATCCCACATTTTTTCATATACAATCTCTTTTGACTCATATATATACATCTCTATAGACACACACACACACACACAGATATCATTCGTCCATGGACCAATCCCTTTGCTGCTGAGTTCATCTGGTCCATGATGTCAGACTCCATTTCTTGTAACAGTCTTTCAGGGCACAAGAGTCGGTGTGTAGTTTTGGATTGCTGCCTGCTAATGACACTGCCGAACTCTTTTAGTCACTGCTGAGCTCATCTGTTTTCATCGAAGTTCATTCTTTGGTGGGATGATGGTCAGAGGGAAGTCAGGGCCAGCTCCTGGTGACCTGAAGATATCTATTTGGTGGGCTTTAAAAGTTCTCCATAGCAGGCAAGAGTATATAATTGAGTTCAGTGGCTGTTTTCCCCAAAATCAAATCCCCTTGAGGTTATATCCAGGTCTCTGAACAAAAGCAATCGCACGAGTGGGTTTGCCTTTACCTGAAGCAGGAATAAACCAGACTGTCTTCCCCAGCAATTTTTTTATGTACACTGCTCGAACTTGATCCCCTTCTACAGTATGTAGAAGTTCTGATTGGGCTGGGCCAGCCCTGTTGGCAGATCCCCTTGTGTTGACCAACCAGGTGGCAATGGGTAAATGTGTATCCTAATGTTTGAAAGTCCCACCACCCATTGCTCTCAGTGTAGTTTTTAACAGCCCATTGTACCGTTTGATTTTCCCAGAGGCTGGTGCATGGTAGGGGATGGGATATACCCACTCAATGCCATGCTCTTTGGCACAAGTGCCTGTAAGGTTGTTCCGGAAATGAGTCCCACTCTCTGACTCAATTCTCTCTGGGGTGCAGTGTCGTCACAAAATTTTTTTCTCAAGGCCCAGGATAGTGTTCCAGGCAGTGGTGTGGGGCACAGCATATGTTTCCAGCCACCTGGTGGTTGTTTCCACCATGATAAGCACATGGCGCTTGCCTTGGCTAGGTTGGTGGGAGTGTGATATAATCAAACTGCCAGACCTCCTCATATTTGTACTTGAGACATCGTCCTCTATAACAAAGAGTCTTTAACTGTTTGGGGTACTCATTGGGGTAGCAACCCTTTTCATAAATATTTAGACAAACAAATTGTAGTAAGGAATCTATACACCACAGTTCAATTAGTGACAAAACAATGTCAGGTATGTCTTAAGAATAATCCTAAAACTGAAAATAGAAATCAAATTGGGACATTTGGGAGCGGAAGCTATCCAAGACAGCAGCGGCAAATAGATTTTTCTGCATTGCCAACAAAAGGTGGTTACCGATATTTGTTGGTTTTAACGGATACTTTTTCAGGCTGTCCAGAAGCATTCTCTTGTAGGATAAATAATGCAAAACAAGTGATTAAAAACGTTATTTAACGAGATAATACCTCATTTTGGGGTACCAGAGGCAATTTCTTCTGACTGAGGTTCATAGTTTAGTGAAAAATTGTTACAATAAATTAGCAAAAAATTAGAAATTGATTGGCAACTACATGTTCCACACAGGCCTCAGACCAGTGGGCAAGTAGAAAAGATGGTTCATCTGATCAAACAACAGATTAGTAAAATATGTCAGGAAATGAATTTATATTGCTACCAAGGTTTACCACTGGCTCTATTAAGAATTCGAACTAAACCTTGGTCAAAAGAAGAGGTTTGCCCATTTGAAATTTTGTATGGAAGACCATATCAGTCCCAGTTTAAAGGAGAAAGTCTTCAGGAAGAGGGAGAAGGCTATCTCCGACAATTTCTGATCAATCTGGGAAAACTGTTGGAGGAGATAAATAAGAGAATAGTAGGGACAAGAGCAAGAGGTTTGGATTATCCAATTCACCCTTTCAGATCTGGAGACTGGGTTTATGTTAAGAACTTTTCAGGAGATCCTCTACAGGAGAAGTGGAGTGGACCATACCAGATATTACTGACCACCTTTACAGCAGTGAAGATAAAGGAACAACCTGCTTGGATGCATTATTCAAGAATAAAGAAAGCACCAGAGCCAGAGAAGACATGGTGGATTGAACCTTCAGGACCCTTACATATGAAATTGTGTAGGTCATAATTTGTATTCATATAATAACTGGCGCGCAAGCTTGGGACCAGAACTTATACCTGAAATTAGTGCAGAATGTTACTAATGTTTTAATCGTAGTGACTGTTGGGTGTGTGAAGGAGAAAGCCTGGATCTCCCATTAATTGGAGTTCCAATTCCTAACACTGTCTCATGGACAAATTTGTGGGTGAACACTAGCAATCTACGCCCGAGGAAAAGGTTAAAATTTGGGATACTTAATCCTAATCCAGGTAATAAATATTATACCTGAGCACAATGATGTATTACACCATGAACCAGGGCAGGAAGTCATGCTTGTTTAAATGCCACAGATGTAGGTCACCATTCAAATTATTAATATAGATGGCATCATAGTTCAGTGGTGGCCCATTCGTAAAGGGAAAGGATGGTATTGGTTATGTGGAGAAAATGCTTATAAGATTCTACCCCTGAACTGGAAGGGGGCATGCACCTTAGGTGCTGTAATATACAATTTTACTATTATCGACAGGTATCTTTCCGGGACCTGGATTAGAAGTTTTGCTAAACGAATTAAGCAAGCGTTTAACCCTATTATTGAACGGCGCATCGCATTTCATAGTTTTGTAAAAGGGCTAATTCCATCTTTGGGAGTAAGTGAATTAGGGAAAGCAATTGTAAATATCTCAGCAACCATAGAGGAAATGGAAAGTAAAAACATTGACATAATCCAGTCAGAACAACAAGAGATAACTAGACTACCTAAGGTGATGTTACAAAACTGAATGGCTCTAGACATGTTACTGGCATCACAAGGAAGGGCTTGTTCCATTATCAATGAAAGTTGTTGTTCCTATATAGACCAAAGTGGCAGTACTGAAACAGATCTAGAGGAAATTTGGGAACAAACTGAAGTATTTCATTAAATGGCTATGGATGACACCTTCTGGGGTTTTGAGGAAATATGGAAAAAGTTAACTTCATGGTTATGTAATCTCTCCAGGTAGAGCCAACTGGTTGCAGGAATACTGATGTTAATTGTTTTAATATTGATTACTTGTGGTATGATACAATGTTCCCTCTGGTGTTGTAAACGGTCTGTGATAAATTATGAAGATTGGAAGAGAAATTAAATCAAGCATCAACTAGAAATGGGAAATTATTTCAAAAAGACTTTAGACAGCAATGGTACTATATAAAGTGTTGCAAAAGAATTTGCAAAAGGACAGGAAAAGGGGGGATTTGAGACAAGGGGGAGCACAAAATTAAAAATGGAATATATAAACATTTAGAATCAGTTTTAAGTAATGTTAAGTTTGATGGCTTTGCAACAGTAGCAATGGAAAATTACTGAGGTGCAGGATACACAGAAAAAAAAGTAGACTACAGCTAGAGAACATACTGAGAATTCTTGTACAAGATAAATTGTTATAGTTGACATAGTTTTAAGAAAAACAGTCTAGAAGAACAGGACACAGGGATAAGGAGTATCTGGGAAATGCAGGTGTTCAGGATGGGCTACAGTTTAACTGATAAGTAGGAGGACAGGAGGATTATTATGTCTCTGGTGCTAACAAACCAATTAAGCTGGTATAAGCATCTACTGAGTGCTTCAAAGGCTGCCAGAAGTGATGAAGATTGTTGGAAGAAGTAAACGACCCTCAGAGACCACCACCACAATTCTGTACGCATGCAGGGAACATTCTGGAAAATGATGCAATCCATAAGTAGCCTCATGAATATGCATGTATGCCCAGGCACTATATAAGGGTGGCTTGTGTAGCAATAGGGGGACACATGTTAGGAGGAGCTATTCCCCCGTGTCTCCTAGTGCCACGATAAAGAATACCTGCTTGTCAGCTTGAAAACCTTGTTGGCAAGTTTGTTCCTGGCGGTTTCTCTGAATCAGTATAGAGTTGATGACCACACTGGGAACACAAGCCAGATCGGTTTCATGATCAAGGAGTCGATTGTATTACAACTACAGAGAAACAATACCATTAGCCCAGGCACCCCAGCTGATGAACACTAAACCAGCAAATACTGGCTGTAAGGCTTGACATGGTGAAACTCTGAGATCAAGAGTAACAACTTTGAGAGCAAATAAACCAGTATTGTGACAAGTGACTACCTAAAACAATGACTGCTTAACACAAGTATGATTAGACACACTCTGGTCAGAATTATCTCAAATCTTCAAGCCTCACATTGGGCTCCACAAATAACTGTCGTGGTTTAAGCGCAGCCAGTAACTCAGAACCACGCAGCTGCTCACTCACTCCCCCCCGCTCATGGAAGTATGGGGAGGAGAATCAAAAGAATATAACTCCCACAGGTTGAGATAAGAACAGTCCAATAACTACAGTATAATAGAAAACTACTACTGCTACCACCAATAATAAGGGAAATAACAAGGGAAGAGAATACAACCTCACCACCCACCGACCGATACCCAGCCCAACCCGAGCAGCAATCTAGTACTTACGGGTAACTGTCCCCAGTTTATAAACTGGGCATGACATGCTGTGGCATGGGATACCTCTGGCTAGTATGGGTCAGGTGTCCTGTCTCTGCTTCTTCCAGACTTCCCCTCCTCTCTGGCAGAGCATGAGACTCAGAAAGTCCTTGGTCAGAATAAACATTAATTAGCAGCAACTAAAAACATTGGTGTTATCAAGCACTCTTCCCAGGCTGAAAGTAAAAAACACAGCACAGCACCAGCTACTAAGAAGGAGAAAAATGACTGCCACTGCTGAACCCAGCACAGATTCTTATTGGCAACATGAGAATTATTTTTGGCCCCATGGGCCCATGACAACTCAGGCCACCTATGCAGAGATGCAACTTAGAGATGGGCTCGTGATTGAGGGATGGACTCAACATTGGAGACTACTGCCCAGCTTATTCATAAATGTAAAACGTACTGCAATTAAGAAAACCGATGGCTGAAGCACTGATGCAGAGGGTTGACCAAAGTACAGGGGGTTGTACAGGGGGGTTGTACGGGGGGGGGGGGTTAGAGGAATTTGCTTGCTTAAGCAAAGGTATTGTCTGTACCTATCATGCCTACTAAGCAGAACAAAGGCACTAACTATTGACAAGGAAAAGCAAACACTTGGTTCTATTGACAAGGAAAAGCAGACACCTGATTCTACTGATAAGCACCTATTGATAAGGAAAAGCAGACCCCTGAATCTACTGTTAAGGGGGAGAAGCAGATGGTTTGTGGCTGGGACCAAACCCTAAGGCCATATGTGAAGACTAAAAGGTGAAAAGTTCAAGAAGAGGAAGACTCATTTACTTCGTCTTGAAGACCCCTACCCACAGGAGGAAGACTCATTTACTTCATCTTGAGACCCCTGCCCATGACCAGAGGGGGCACTGCGCAGGTGCAAAGGACCTTCTAGCTCATTGTAATAAGCAGCAGGGATAGGACATGAATATGTATAGGCGTATGGTGCAACCTTATGAACGTAGAGGGAAACAACACTGAGGCACGCATGACTTTGAGGAATTATCCCCGTGAGTCTCAGCGCTGAATAAAAAGCATACCTACTTTACAACTTTAACGAATTGTGGAGTCAATCCGCGCATCAATTTGGCGAGCCAGGCAGGAGACCTCTGTTCAGCTGCAGGATCGGCTGAGGGGCGGACATCCTAGGCACCCCAGGCCGCTTGCCTGGAGGAGCACCGCTTCTCTTCCGCTCACTGCAGGGACAGACAACAACCTGTGCCAGCTGCGGAGAAACGGTATGCTTGAAATTTAGGTAATTTAGGGGGCCTGTAAGGCATACGCATGGCCCGGGGCTGCTGGTAAGGTGCACAGAGATGTCTGGCGCACAGTGTAGTTACCCTTGGTAGGTAGGGCATGCAAGCAGGGAACTCGCCAACCGATAGAGCAACAGCTTAGCGATTCTGAGGGTGGATTGGGTGAGTCTGGGTTTTCGCTGCATCCCACGTTTTGGGAAGCAGGACGGACCTGCTACCATAAGAGGCAGGAGAAGGGTAAGCGGAACCATAGTGTGGGTATGTGGGATCCCAAGTGTGTTTATGTTTCTGTGTGACTGAGACGTAGCATAGCTACAAAGCGAGTGTGGAGTCCTGATCCACGGTTCTGTGTTCCCCCCGAGGAGAGCTGCCGGTCACGATGTCTTTGTTTTGTGTTGTGTCTAAGTGCTTTGTGTGTATATGTCTGTCATTAGTGTTAAAGATTACAGTGCTTAAGCAGTGGGGGAGGAGTAGACAAAAGTAAGCTGTTGCTATTGGGGGGGGCGTGTTAAGAAGAGTTCCCTCTGCGCCCCAGTGGCTGTATAACAGAAGTATAACCTCTAATGTCTGTAGTCCTACTCTTGAGACCTGGACTTTACACTCAGTACCAGAGGCTTGTAGCCTCACATATGGGTGCATAATAACTTTTGAACAGTGGAACCTGCCGTGGATACTAGGGAAGTGTAAATTTTGCTGGAACCAAAACTATGATCTAACAACAGGGGAGTTGATCTGCAGAACCCAGAGATATTATTTTATTGAACCCTCTGAGAATGTCATAAAACTTGTGTGTAGGTGCTCTCATATTTTTTAAGTGCATTTGCAGAGCACTGGGAAAGAGAAGCTACAGAGATTTGTAAAAGATTGTTTGAAATGGGAGCCGGTCAAAACAAGCGAATTCTGAAGAAAAGCCCATTGGGTTACATTTTGGCACATTGGAAAGTACTGGGAGGGTCTTCTGGGGGCTCAGTAAACAAAAAAACATTGTTAAAATATGGTAACCAATGGTGGCCTTTATATGCTTTGGAAGATCAGGAGAAACGGCCTAAAAATGGAACTCTGAATTATAATACATTGTTACAATGAATGTTGGTTTTGAGGTGGCCAGGAAAATGGGATTAAGTACTATATACAGATATGTTTTTCACTTTAAGAAACCACCCGGAGTGGCAGGCAGAATGTGGAATTAATATAGCTCTGCCAGATCCCTAATTTTGGCTTTGGAAAAGGACAGGGAAAAACTGAAAGCTAAGCTGGAGAGCTGTTGTTCGGCCTGTGATACTGGGGGAATTATATTTAAAAGTTATAAATAGGAAAATTATATATCACAGATACCTCTGAGAGGAGCACCCTCTATATCTGTCCTATCAGATATTGATAAGGAGGAGGAGATTGCTGTCACCTGCAACAAGCAGCGCATTCACATTGCTGAATCGAAACTAGACTGACAAGGGACCTGGGGTATCTACCCTAGCAGATCCACTGGTTAAATTAAAACTATGAACTAGAAAAAATAAAGTGGAATTTTAGCGGATACGGAAGCAACTTATTCGGCGTTAAATCAGAGGGAAAAGAATTTGTTACAGATGTGGGAGCTGCTGGCCACCAAGGAAAGGAAAAAAAAAAAACCCGGAAAAAAAACCAAACAAACAAACAAAAAAAAAATAACCCCGCAACCCTTAAAGTACAAATTGGGATAACAAATAGGAATGCATAAAATTTTTACGCACGCTGAATTCTCCGAAATCTTCATTAGGGCAAGACGCAACATTTAAAGAAGGCAAAATGGAATTAAGAGTTAAAAATCAATTCATTGCAGTTTTAAGTATATCTTTAATTCAACAGAAAAAGCAAACAGGAGGACCTCCCTGAAATAGAAGAAATCCTTAATCAGGTATATCTGGGAGTATGGGCATCTGAAGTTCCAGGTAAGGCGAAAAATGCTTTGCCTGTTAAAGTAGAAATAAAAAGGGGGGCCTGCCCAATTAGAATAAAACAATATCCCCCTAAAATTGCAGGAAAGGGAATTTAAAAAAATAAAATCATTTATATTAATTGAATGTAAATTGGAATATAATACTCCTATCTTGCCAGTAAAGAAATAAAGTTGCAGATTGGTTCAAGATCGCAGGAATCAACAAATTTATAGAGGATATTTATCCAGTAATAGCTAATCCATTTTCCTTATTGACTAAATTGAATCAGAAATGATTTGCCATCTTGGATTTAAGGACTCTTTCTTTTGCTTACCACTGGCCAAAGAAAACTAGAATTTGTTTGCTTTTGAATGGGAAAATCCTGACACAGTAAGGAAAACCCAATTAACTTGGACAGTATTATCTCAAGGGTTTTAAAACAGTCCAACGACTTTTCAAAATCAGTTAGCACTGGAACTAGAATCATGGAAACCACCTGCTCAAATTGGGACTCTGTTACAATATGTGGATGACCTATCAATTGCTACTGAAACAAAAGAAGAATGTGTTCAGTGAATGGTGGAATTATTGAATTTTCTGGGACTGAATGGTTATTGGGTAACCAGACAAAAGACCCAACTAGTCCAAACCCAAGTTTCCTACCTAGGATATGAAATAACTGGAGGACAGAGAGAACTTGGAACTGCTAGAAGAGAAGCCATTTGTCAACAACCATCAAGAAGCTCCATATGTTCCTGGGAGTGACTGGATGATGCAGACTTTGGATGCATGATTATGGTGTTCTGGTAAGACCCCTAGATGAATTGTTAAAAGAAACCCCTCTCTCTTTGGAATAGGCTGATTCATCAGAGGAGGGCTTTAGAAATTTAAAAGCAGAGCTAATGAGAGCTGCAGCTCTGACTTCTGGATATGACTAAATCCGTTTGGCTATATTCCTATGAAGAACAGGGAATAGCTTTGGTGGTCCTTACTCAGAAACTAGGACCCTATAAGAGGGCAGTGATGTATTTTTCAAAACAGCTAAATGAAGCGAGCATAGAATGGCCTGGATGCCTAAGGGCTGTGACAGCAGTTGTCATGAATATTGAAGAGGCTCGCAAATTCACCTTGGGACAAAGGATTACTGTGCTAGTGTCCCATGTGGTATCAGCAGTCCTGGAACAGAAAGAAGCCCACTCTCATGTTTTTTTTAAATACCAGGCCACCCTTGTGCAACATCATGATACAGAAATTATGGTCAGTGTTGTCAATCCAGAATCCTTTTGCAGAACAACCAACAGAACTATTAACACCCGACCTCCCCTTGAGGTCCACATCAGACTTCCCCATCTTACCACATTACCCACCAAATTATATCCAGGTCCCTGAGCAAAAGCAAATGATGCAGAGGGTTGACCCATGTACAGGGGGGTTGTACAGGGGGGTTGTACAGGGGGGTTAGAGGAATTCGATTGCTTAAGCAAAGGTATTGTCTGTACCTATTGTGAGGTATATAGGAATGATTTGTGTCAGAAACTTAGGAGTCCTTGTCATCATTGCACTTTGGGAGGAATCGGAAATCATGTGTAGAATGTATAGGAATGATCAGATTACGATGGGAGTTCCTGTAAATACAATGATGAAAGAAAAGAAGGAACAAAGGAATAATCCTTCCTAATCAAAGTCTTTGTTACTTTAAGGGGTACTTTAACTACTTGAATGTCTCAGATGCTTTGCTAACTACAGAGGGTGTTTTGTTTAACTGCTTGAATACCTTAAGGGGGTTAAGTAATCAAGGGATACATTCTGTTACGGGATGAGGTGAAACTTGTGTAACTATATAAGAAATGGAATTGAGGGGGCTAAGACAGTGGTTAAGCTTGTGACAGACATTCCCTGTTAATGTATTGCCAAGGAATTCAATGACTTTTTAAGAAGTTTCATCACCCAAAGATAAGATCCCAGCAACAGGAGGAGAACAATGAAAAAGAATCACGTCGGTATTTGGGTGAAGGAGACGACAGGATTGGCTGAAACCCAAGACCGAGGAGTATAAGACACTGTACCCCAGAACTCTCGACGTCCGTTGCTGGTGGAGTGAAGGCTCCCCTGCGCACCCAGCGCTGCTTGCTTATTGCTTCTCAATAAATTGTAAATAAATTAAATTTGGACCAAAACCCTGTCTATGCTAAATTTTTATAACAATTTGGTGACCCCGACGTGATCTCTGTGCGGCTGCTGGGGACTATAACCTCTATGAGGAGGCGCCCCACATTTTGTGGCTCGAGGGGTTTTAGTCTTGAGCAGTTCCACGAGAACAACGGACAGAGAAGCAATAACCAAGGAATTGAGCTCCCTGGAGAACTGCAGTTTAAAATTTTCCCATAATTCTTGTGCACGAAGATCCGGACGAGAACAACGGACTGTAAGTATCGTTCGGTTGGGAGGAGAGTCGGGGTATGTGTGTGAATGTGAAACAGAGTGCCTGATGTGCCTGGTGAGACACAAACCAGATACCCTGAACCTGTGAGAATACAGATTAGGTTATCAGGATTCGTGAAGTGAGTGTGGACCCCTTTTAGGCGCGTTTCCAAACTCCCGCGAGGGACTTGGCCGCTGAAGGAGGGAAGCGATAGTGATTGGGCGAAAGGGAATACACCCGACAGGGAACGGGTCAGAGTCTTGGCCATAACTCAACCCGGGTAGGGGGCCCAGGTAGAGGTCCCCGAAATAGGATAATGGGTCAGAAAAACAGTCGTAATTCTAACCCAGGGAAGGATCCAAGGAGAGGTCCTAGGAATAAAACAGGGAGCAACCTACCAGATATACCCCCAGACAGTCCCCTGGGGTTAATGATTAAGTACTGGGGCTCATGGCCGTCCCAGGAAGGAAAAAGTAAGGAAAAAAATGGTCCATTACTGTATGGAAGTGTGGACAAAAGAGGAAATTCGACCCGACCATATTGGCCAATATTCGGGTATTTTGATGATTGGATTTGTCAGGCTTTACATCTATATGTAAATGGCAAGGAACCTTTCAACCAAGAGGAGAGTGATTATGCTGCAATATGGAAAGGGTCATCTATAACGGTTTCGTTATTTCCATTAACAGAAAAGAAAGGGAAGGTGAATAAACCAAATAAATCATCATGGGAGCCTTTAGATAATTTACCACTCCCTTATCAAGGGTGGGACTCGAGAGGTGATCGGGAAGGCATTTACCCACCGATACCACCCGATCCTTCTCCATCGGCTCCCCCATCCTCCCCTCCCTTCAGTCGCACCAGGAGTAAAATAAAAATACAGGATAATTTCTATGTTTGGTGTTAATAAAGCCATTAAGATGGTGTAAACATCTACTGGGGAGTATCCCAGACTAGCTGATGTCCAGGATGGAAGCAGTTAAACTAACTGATAAGTAAAAGGGCAGGATGATTGCTATGTCTGTAATGTTAATTAAGCTTGTTGGGAAAGTAAACGACCCTTAAAGACCACCACATTGCTGTATGCATGCCAATGTCGCTGCAATAAAGAATACCTGCTTGTCAAGTTAAAACTTTGTTGACGAGTTCCTGGTGTTTTCTCCGAATTAATCTGGCACCCCAGATGGGACCCTCTCTGCTCGGCTGCAGGACCCGCTGAGGACAGGGCTCCCCTAGGGCCCTCGGGAGTTTTTTCCCGGAGGGACCCCTTGACTCATTCGGATGCCGGCAGGAGCAGACAAGGACCATCTCATAAAAGGTATTCTTTTCATTTATATAGTCTGTAAGATGCAGGGGGCATCTCTGTTTGGTAAACTGCTTTGGTAAGCATACGCAAAGTTTGGAAGCCTTCCGTAAATCGAGATAAGAAATCTCGTGGGTAAACACGTATACCTGGCTGCTAGCATCTGTTTGGTATACAAGACGCAGTGGGCGTCTTGTAGAAAAAGTTTTGGATTTTTACTGGTATTTGACTTATGTTGTGAGTTATTATAGTTTTGACTTGGTCTTGTGATTTTGGTATTGGTGACAGATTGTTATAACTGCGTTATTAATTGTTGTCTCTGTTTCAAGTGTTGTAACTGTGGAGTATGTCGTGGGATCCTGTGTGTGTATGTGTGTGAATGCAAGATTAATAATGGGAAATTGGCAGAGTGGAGAGATCTTGAAAAAGAGTCCTTTAGGGTGCATTTTGGCACATTGGAAAAAACTGAGAGGGTTTCCTGGGGGCTCAGTAAACAAGAAAACATTGATAAAATATTGTAACCAATGGTGGCCTTTATATACTTTGGAAGATCAGGAGAAATGGCCTAAAAATGGAACTCTGAATTATAATGCATTGTTACAATTAATGTTGGTTTTGAGGCGGCAGGGAAAATGGGATAAAGTGATGTATGCAGATATATTTTTCACTTTAAGAAACCACCCAGAGTGGCAGACAGAATGTTAAATTAATATAGCTCTGCCAGATCCCTAATTTTGGCTTTGGAAAAGGAAAGGGAAAACCATAAAGCTAAGCTGGAGAGATGTTTTCCAGTCTGTGATATTGGGAGCAGAAGGACTTGGGAATGTTAAAGAAGTGTGGAGAGTCGGAAACATGTAGAGAAGAAAGAGCTGAGTCGTGCTATAGGCACGGCTACAGTGGCTGCTTTGGGACAAGTGGAAACTGGTGGAGGGACTAATGTGAGAGGACGAGGCAGAGGTAGAGGAGGAATGACAGGCAGAGATGAGAAATTGAATTCTCTTGTGGGATGGAATCAGTGTGCATACTGTAAGGAGTTTGGATGTTGGAAGAGAGACTGCCCTGGGGGGACTACCATGGGGTGGCTCCGGTGACTGAATTAGAACTAGACTGACAGGGACCTGGGGAATCTACCCTAGCAGATCCACTGATTAAATTAAAACGAGGAACTAGAGGAAATAAAGTGGAATTTTAAGTGGATACAGGAGCAACTTACTCTATCTTAAATCAGAGGAAAAGAATTTGTGAAACCTTTAGAGTATAAATTGGGAAAACAAATAGGACTGCATAAATTTTTATACATACCAAATCCTCCAGAAATCTTTATTAGGGTAAGAAGCAACATTTAAAGAAGGCAAAATGGAATTAGGAGTCAAAAATAATCGATTAATTGAAGTTAGGAGTTTATCTTTAATTCAGTAGAAAAGCAAACAGGAGGACCTCCCTGAAAGAGAAGAAATCCTTAATCAGGTATATTTGAGAGTATGGGCATCTGAAGTTCCAGATAAGGAAAAAAAAATATATATATATTTGCCTGTTAAAGTAGAAATAAGAGGGGGGGCCTGTCCAATTAGAACAAAAGAATATCCCTTAAAATTGGAGGATCAAAAGGAAAACAAAGAAATAATTAAAAAAATGGATTATTAATTGAATGTGAATTGGAATATAACACTCTTATCTTGCCATTAAGGAAATCCGATGGGAAAATTTACAGATTAGTTCAAAATCTCAGCAATCAAATTGTGGAGGACATTCATTCAGTAGTAGCTAATCTATATACTTTATTGACTAAACTGAATACTAATCAGGGGTGGTTTACCGTTCTGGACTTAAAGGATACATTTTTCTGTCTGCCCCTGGCCAAAGAAAGTAAAAATTTATTTGCTTTCGAATGGGAAAACCCTGAAACAGGAAGGACACAGCTCACATGGACGGTGTTACCTCAGGGATTTAAAAAACAGACTGACCACGTTTGGAAATCAATTGACACTAGAATTAGAATTCTGGGAAACACCCACCCAGACAGGAACTTAAGTACAGTATGTGGACGATCTGATAATTGCTACCAAAACTGGGAAAGCATGTGTTCAATGGACTGTAGAATTGTTAAACTTTCTGGGGCTAAAATGGATACCCGGTATCTAAACTGAAGGCTCAACTAATTCGAACTTGAGTATCTTATTTAGGATTCAAAATAACAGAAGGATAACCAGAACTTGGAGCAGCTAAGAAGGAAGCAATCTGCCAAACACCTTGACCATCCACAGTTAATGATATCTGGATGTTTCTGGGAATGACTGGATGGTGTCAACTCTGGATCCATGATTATGGTGTTCTGAAATGGTGATAAGAACTGCTGAAAAAGGGTGGACACACACGTCACAAGTAAAAGGACCGGTAAAAGAATGGAAGGTCGTGACTGAACCTGGAGACACCAAGCTGACCCTAAAAAGGACTTAATGAGTAACTGAGGGAATTCATATTGACTCTTGTAAAATGATAAGGGAAATACAGGTATAACTGGGCTCAGAGTTTCAATTGTTAAAAGTATATTACTGTTTGTAGGGAGGACCAGGAATCATTTTTGAGAAATCAGTTACAGTCCTTTTGCATTCGGTGTAAAATTATCACCTCATTGGAACAGTTGTTTCGAGGCAAATGATACTGCCATAATAACCGACAGAAAATATACCTCTGACCTACCAGAGAGGGCAAGACCGGAGTGAATAAGGTGTTGCAGCTGAAAAGGTCTGCCCAGGGCTGCAACCCCTGGGGCTGTGACCGCTGAGCACTATGATCCTGACCGAACCTCTTTTGGTGTTGGTCCTGATAAGACCCGTATGGGAAACTGCCGTGGCTGCTAGAAATAACAACTGTAGTGAATATGTTACTACAACTAGACAAGGAGAAGTGACCTCTCAAACACTGTTCTATCACACTGTGTATGAATGCAAGGGAATGGTAACTGGCTACTATATATATTCAAACTCAATATGGACTTTGTAAAGAAGGAACTAAAATGGTATGTTTTAATCCGAAAAAACTCCCCTATCAATATTGGATAGAGATAAGAACAAACTCAGCAGAAGGAAGACTAATGGCAACAAGCCAAATAATAACTAATCTAAGCCAACCTGTATGGGTAACCTTTGATGCCTGTGACGCTATTGATGATGACCTATATTCAAATTGTGGAAACTTGGATTGGAGGAGGTATTATAGAGAATGTGAATAATATATTTGTCTCCCACCAAAAGAGAAATCATATTTACCTACAGGTTGTTATGCAGATTGGGAATATGATAGTCAATCCAAAATAAGTTACAATTTTCGTGGACATACTGGATGGAGTTGTGCCTGTTGGAGTACAACTCCTACCTGGGGATGGCCCCAAGAATGCAAGGAAACCCAATTGAGGGCAGAAATTAGAAAAGGAATAACTTTTGCCAATTGCACAGCCCATTCTTGTAATCCTGTCAATCTAACTATCTGGAATCCAGGACAATGGAGATGAGAGGAGGTAAAAATTGGACTAGTAATTTATGGAGCTGGAGAAGATCCAGGGGTGATTTTACAAGTAGTAATTAAGGAAAAATCTAGAGAGTCAGTGCAACACCACTTATTATTCAATTCCTTTTATCATGAAATGGAAAGAGGAGTCCAATATGAAATTCCCACAGTTGCTAAAAATCTCTTTGTAAATCTTGCTGAAAATATAGCTAAAGCATTGAATGTAACTAACTGCTATGTTTGTGGGAGAACTAACCAAGGGGAGAGATGGCCCTGGGAGGCAATGGAGAATAATATAAGCAACCCTGCAATTTGGAAGAATCGAAAAGGGAAAAACAGGAGACAATAATGGATCTTACAAACAAAGATAATTGGGAAAAGTTGTTGGCAGAATTTAGAAAATGGTGGGAAACCAGTAGGAAATTTACTTTGTAAAGGGGGTTATATATGGAACAGAACAAAGACTGGGAAAAATGGGGAAATCCTATAGAAATAAATCAGTGATTCAGTAACCGGACTAATGAAACTAACATATGAAACGGTTGGCCCACTCCAGATGGACATGATTGGATCTGTGGTAAAATAGCCTTTGCATTTTTACCTCAAAATTGGACAGGATCATGTATATTAGGAACCATCAGACCCAGTTTCTTTTTGTTGCCTATAAGCCAAGAGGAACGCTTGGGAGTCCAGTTATATACAGAAACAGGTGAACTAAGAAAAAAAAACAAAACAAAACACAACTATATAAAAGAGAACTACAAACTGGTAATTGGAAAGACAATGAGTGGCTACCTGAACGAATAATTTCTTATTATGATCCAGCGACTTGGGCTGAAGATGGGTCCTGGGGATACAGGACTCCTATATATATGCTGAATAGGATTATAAGATTACAAGCTGTAGTAGAAATAATAGTAAATAAAACAGAAAATGCTTTAAGACTAGTTGCAAAGCAAAATGCTAAAATGAGAACTGCAATATACCAGAATCGTTTGGCTTTGGATTATTTGCTAGCTCAAGAAGGAGGGGTCTGTGGAAAATACGATCTCAGTAATTGCTGTTTAGAAATAGATGATGAGGGAAGAGTCATAAATGAACTTGTGGGAGAAATGAAAAAGATAGCCCATGTTCCAGTATCAACCTGGAATGGAATCAATTTAGGAGGATTGGGATCTTGGGGACAATTCTTAAATAGGGATTGGATCACTAAAATCGGTATAGTGATATTAGGAATATTTGGAGGACTATTAATTATTCCACGTATAATCCCATGTTTCACCAGATTGATACATACAGTTATACAAAACATGCAATTAACCATCATGCCATTGGAACCAGAAAATAAGGGAGGAACCCACTTGTTAATGATATTAAAAACAAAGATGACTCCATTATTATCTGCTGCTCAAAAGGCAGTTATTAAATTGGAGGCCAAGACACGAATCAATAAGTTACATAAAAACAAAGGGGGGAATTGTGAGGTATATAGGAATGATTCGTGTCAGAAACTTAGGAGTCCTTGTCATCATTGCACTTTGGGAGGAATCGAAAATCATGTGTAGAATGTATAGGAATGATCAGATTAAGATGGGAGTTCCTGTAAATACAATGATGAAAGAAAAGAAGGAACAAAGGAATAATCCTTACTAATCAAAGTCTTTGTTACTTTAAGGGGTACTTTGTTTAACTACTTGAATGTCTCAGATGCTTTGCTAACTACAGAGGGTGTTTTGTTTAACTGCTTGAATACCTTAAGGGGGTTAAGTAATCAAGGGATACATTCTGTTATGGGATGAGGTGAAACTTGTGTAACTATATAAGAAATGGAATTGAGGGGGCTAAGATAGTGGTTAAGCTTGTGACAGACATTCCCTGTTAATGTATTGCCAAGGAATTCAATGACTTTTTAAGAAGTTTCATCACCCAAAGATAAGATCCCAGCAACAGGAGGAGAACAATGAAAAAGAATCATGTCGGTATTTGGGTGAAGGAGACGACAGGATTGGCTGAAACCCAAGACCGAGGAGTATAAGAGACTGTACCCCAGAACTCTCGGTGTGCGTTGCTGGTGGAGTGAAGGCTCCCCTGCGCACCCAGCGCTGCTTGCTTATTGCTTCTCAATAAATTGTAAATAAATTAAATTTGGACCAAAACCCTGTCTATGCTAAATTTTTATAACACTATCATGCCTACTAAGCAGAACAAAGGCACTAACTATTGATAAGGAAAAGCAGACATTTGGTTCTATTGACAAGGAAAAGCAGACACCTGATTCTACCGATAAGCACCTATTGATAGGGAAAAGCAGACCCCTGAATCTACTGTTAAGGGGGAGAAGCAGATGGCTTGTGGCTGGGACCAAACCCTAAGGCCATACGTGAAGACTAAAAGGTGAAAAGTTCAAGAAGAGGAAGACTCATTTACTTCATCTTGAAGACCCCTACCCACAGGAGGAAGACTCATTTACTTCATCTTGAGACCCCTGCCCATGACCAGAGGGGGCACTGCGCAGGTGCAAAGGACCTTCTAGCTCACTGTAATACGAAGCGGGGATAGGACATGAATATGTATAGGCGTATGGTGCAACCTTATAAATGTAGAGGGAAACAACACTGAGGCACGCATGACTTTGAGGAATTATCCCCGTGCGTCTCAGCGCTGAATAAAAAGCATACCTACTTTACAACTTTAACTAGTTGTGGAGGCAATCCGCGCATCACGTAAGCAGCTGAGAATCATGGGGTCTGCTTTAACAAAAGAGCAAGGAAATGTTCTAGAAGTTTTTGCTATGATTCTTAAGCAGTATGGGAAAAAAGTTGTCAAGGAAGAATTGAAGCGTATCCTTTTCTGGTCATCAAAAGTCAATCTGTCTAATATTTATACCCCAGAGATTTGGGACAAAATTGGTGTTAACTTGTGGGTCTGTGCTACAAAAAATTATGAAGTTGCGCCACTTATTTGAGCTCTTGGTAAACTATTTCTGAAACTTTGAAAGTTAATGTCATCTCACAAGCACAGGGGGCAGAAGAGGCACCTTTGGATGCCTCAGGATTCAGAGAAAACTCCAGGAACAAACTTGCCAACAGAGTTTCAAGTTGACAAGCAGGTATCCTTTATTGCTGCACCAGGAGACATGGAGGATAGCTCCTCCTAACGTGTGTCCCTGTATTGCTATGGAAGTCATCCTTATATGGTCAATGGGCATATTACATCATTTTCCAGAAAGTTTCTGGCATGCATACAAAAATGTGGTGGTCTTTAAGGGTCGTTTACTTTTCCCAACAATCTTCATAACCAGCTTAATTAACATTACAGACATAGCAATCATCCTGTCCTTCTACTTATCAGTTAGTTTAACTGCTCCCATCCTGGACATCATCTAGCTCCAGATACTCCCCATCCCCAGGTCCGCTTTTTTTATTCTGCTTTTCTTACGCCTTTTGTACTAAGGTCCTAAGGACCTGAAACTATGTCAACTACCTTCAAGCCATGGCTTGATTTCACGAAGAAGATTTGGGAAGGGCTTTACCCACGCTTGCTACAAGCGCGCTGATGACTAAAAAGGCCAATGTGGGATAGGCAAATCCGGCTACAAAAGGCACAGCAGCTCTCCTTGGGTGGTACAGGTGGGGCGTGATTCTTTCTGTGTTGTCTTTTCTCCTTGAGACTAGTTCTTCGTGAGCTCTCAAAGGAGTCAGCGGCATTATGTATGGTGTGCCTCCAAGTCTCCCGATTGGAGGCCAAGGTGGACCACTGATGGTAGTCAGTATGGCCAAGGCTAAGGTATTGTTTCAGGGAGTCCTTATATCTCTTCTTTGGGGCACCTCTCTTGCGGCTACCGGTGGCAAGTTCACCGTAAAACACGATCTTGGGGAGGCGGTGATCCTTCATTCTAGAGATGTGCCCTGCCCAGCGCAGCTGCAGTTTTAGCAATATGGCCTCAATGCTGGTGACCCCTGCCTGTTCGAGGACAGTGACATTAGACACATAGTCAGTCCAATGGATGTTTAGAATTGTACGGAGGCAGCGCTGATGAAAGCGTTCCAGGAGTCGCAGGTGATGACGGTAGATGACCCATGATTCAGACCCATATAAAAGAGTAGACAATACAATGGCTCTATAGACACAGATCTTTGTACTTTTATTCAGGTGTTTATTACACCAGACTCTTTTATGGAGTTTTCCAAAGGCTCTATATGCCTTTGCTATTCTGTTGTCTATCTCTTTGTCGATCGTGGCATCCAAGGAAATGATGCTTCCCAGATAGCTGAACTGCTGAACTGTCTTAAGCTCTGACTCGCCGATGGTAATATGGGGATGGCGATGATCTTCTTGGGGTGCAGGTTGGTAGAGGACTACTGTCTTCTTCAAGCTGACTTCCAGCCCAAAAACCTCAGCCGCCTCCGCAAAGCAAGATGTTAAACGCTGCAGAGCTGCTTCTGTGTGGGCAACAAGGGCGGCATCATCAGCAAAGAGCAGTTCACGGACAAGATGGTTTAGGGTCTTAGTGTGGGCCTTCAGTCGCCTTAGACTGAATAGGCTACCATCGGTACGATATCGAATATAAATGCCGTCTTGTTCGTCGAGGTCTGCTGTAGCCCTTTGGAGCATCATGCTGAAGAAGATTGTGAATAAGGTCGGTGCGAGAACGCAACCTTGTTTCACACCATTGGTTATTGGGAAAGGCTCAGAGAGTGCATCGCCATACCTGACTTGGCCTTGCTGATCCTCATGTAACAGAATAATCATTTTGAGGAACTTGGGGGGACAACCTAATCGTTCCAAGATCAGCCACAGGCCTTTTCTGCTCACAGTGTCAAAAGGTTTGGTGAGGTCAACGAAAGTTACATATAACCCCTTATTCTGTTCTCTACACTTTTCTTGCAGTTGGAACAAATACCGTGTCTGTGGTACTTCTATTAGCCCTGAAACCACACTGACTTTCAGGTAGAAGTTCTTCTGCGATAGCAGGTACTAGTCTGTTCAATAGTATTCTTGCAAGAATTTTACCAGCAATGGAGAGCAGAGTTATACCACGGTAGTTTGTGCAGTCTGACTTGACACCTTTTTTCTTATACAGAGTGACGATGATTGCATCATGAAAGTCTGACAGTATTTTGCCTTGTTCCCAACAGCACACAACTAGCTCATGAAATTTAGCGTGGAGTGCTTGGCCTCCATGCTTCCATATTTCAGGTGGGACTCCGTCAACCCCAGCTGCCTTGCCAGTTTTCACCTGCTGTATGGCCTTAAGAGTCTCTCCCATGGTAGGGGCTAAATCCAATTCGTTTTTCACTGGATGTTGCAGAATGTGCTGGATTCCTTCACCTTGGACTACACGATTAGCACTAAAGAGGGTTTGAAAATGTTCAGACCAACGATTCAGGATGGAGATTTTATCTGTAAGAAGCGTTTGGCCATCTGCACCAAGTAAGGGGGTTTGAACCTGGAATGTGGGTCCATACACTGCCTTCAGAGCCTCATAGAATCCTCTGTGGTCACCCAAATCTGCACATAGTTGAGTCTTTTCTGCTAGGTTGAGCCACCACTTGTTCTGGATGTCTCTAAGTTTCTGTTGGAGTTTGCTACATGCAAGACGAAAGGCTGCTTTTCTTACATGGCAGAGTGGCTGAGCGAGGTGTGCTTGATCTCTTTTTTGTCAGCAATTCCTGGACCTCCTGGTTGCTATCGTCAAACCAGTCTTTGTTTTTCTTTGAGGAGAACCCAATGGATTCTATGGAGGACTGCAGGATGCTGTTTTTGATATGTTGCCAAAGCGCTTCAGGAGAAGAAACTTATAAGTTGGTCTTCAAGCCTAGTTTGAAGGTTAGCCTGAAAGCTGTCCCTCACTGCAGCTATTTGGAGATTATTAACATTGAGCCTCCTCCTTGGAATGCCGCCCCTCTTAGGTTTGGGCTTGAAGTGGAAATTAAGTTTGCAACGCACAAGGCGGTGGTCTGTTTGGCATTCTGCACTAGGCATCACTCTGGTCTGGCAGACATCACGAATATTTCTCTGGCGCACTAAAACATAATCAATAAGGTGCCAATGTTTAGATCGAGGATGCATCCAGGTTGTCTTCCAGCTGTCTTTCTGCTGGAAGATAGTGTTGGTGATGGTAAGCTGTTGCTCTGCACAGAACTCTAGTAAGAGACGACCGTTATCATTGCAGCTGCCAACACCGTGCTTGCCTAGTACTCCTTTCCAGGCTTCAAAGTTCTTTCCTACTCGGGCGTTGAAGTCACCAAGGATTATGATCTTATCTTCTATAGGAACTTTCTGAGTGAGGTGACACAGGTCGGAGTAGAATTTTTCTTTTTCTGCAGGGTCAGCTTGCAGAGTTGGAGCATATATGCTGAAAAGAACAACATGTTGCTTATTGTGTAGTGGAAGACGTAAGGAGATAATACGGTCGGAATGACCTATCGGCAAATTTTCAAGTTTAGAGATGATGGAGTTTTTAATCATGAAGCCGACTCCAGAAAGATGACTTTCAGTTTTGGGTTTGCCTGACCAGTAGAGTGTATAGCCAGCACCATGTTCTTTGAGGCTACCTTCCTCATGAAGGCGAACTTCACTGAGAGCAGCGATATCGATGTTAAGTCGTGACAATTCATGGGCAATTAGCGCAGAACGGCGCTCAGGACGCCCACTGTTCACTGTATCAAGCATGGTTCTGATGTTCCAACATGCGAGTGTCAATCTGGACACACCTTTGGAGGCAGGTGTATGCCTTTGTCTCTTTGTCTTTAATTGACCGCAATAGAAGATGCCCGTTGGCCGCGGCTAGCCAACCAGGTGGAGGGGGAGATGAGCTTTGGTTAGGCCACCTTTTCTAGGCCTCTCTCCATATGGAGCAAGCAGTGCTGTCCTTGAAAAAGGCTGCTTGGTCATTCAGGATGCTGCCGAACAAGACTGTCATCTCCTGGGTCAG
The DNA here is from genome assembly GCF_033783945.1 of Neopsephotus bourkii. Taxonomy (NCBI): domain Eukaryota; kingdom Metazoa; phylum Chordata; class Aves; order Psittaciformes; family Psittacidae; genus Neopsephotus; species Neopsephotus bourkii. Next base: position 50,950 of record NW_026901133.1, on the reverse strand, counting down.
ACTTGAGCGACCAATGTCCTGAACCGCCTGCATGCAGGGTTGGGTCTGCGACTTCCAGTGCACCTTATCACCTGCCGTTTCGTCCCTCGCCTGTCGCTGCAGGGCTTTGCAAGTGTGGGTAAACCCTTCAGGCCTGCGCAGTGGATTTATTTTAGGTGAGGCACAGCGTGCGCAGAACTGGCCTCACCCTTTACACCTGAGGTTTATCTGCCAGGGCCTAGCGAGCTTGGACGGTGACAGCAAAGTCCTCAGGTCGTAGGTTTAATTAGAGTATCCTTCTCTTAGATGGATGGCCTTACAGGGCTACACGAGCTCCATCTGCCCGGGTTTGAAGTTGGAGTTGTCCTTCTCCTAGGATGGTTGCCCGAAGGCTAGTGAGCCCATCCTGCCCATGGACACACTTTGTCTGACCCTTCATTTGAGAGCTAACTGGCATGGGAGACCCTACCAGAAGCATAAGCCACCACCAGCGTAGCTCCTAACTTCGCAAGGGCACACAAGCTCTTTCCCCACAAGAAGGGGGTGTCCGTAAAGCAGTCAATACCCCCCTAAGACCTCAGTAACACCCTCAAGACCCCAAATACCCCCCAGGGACCCCAAATACCCCCTTGTGGCTCCAGTATCCCCCCAGTGCCCCCCCAGTGCCCCCCACCGGGCATTGGGCTGCACTGCACGAAGGAGCGGAAATTATCCCAGGCAAGCTTGCGCTTCTCCTCAATGCACTTCAGGTCCTCCTGACGACGTAGGCAGCAGAAATCCACGGCCGTGCAGCGCCACCAGCCAAATGGGCACCGCAGCTCCACGTGCACGCTCCTGGGCCACCGGACGCTGGGACCCAGGAACGCTGACGTCCGGAACACGACGCCAACCCGGCGATGGACATCGGCCCGTGTGAAGGAGCCGCGAGTCCCCCAGCCCTTGGCCCAGAACCTCACCTCGACGTCCCCTCCATGCCTGTCCTGCAGCGCCAGCAGCACCGCGTGGGGCCCACACTCCAAGGCCGGGCCCAGCAGGTCCCGCCCCGCCCCCCCCCCCGTCACCACCTTGCCCCCGGCACCCAGCAGCGGCCACAGGGCCCTCTGCGTGGACCAGGTCAGCAGCGGCATCTGTGCGGCCCGCACCGGGCCTGGACCCGCAGTGCGGCCGCCAACACTGCTGCCATCTTGCGGCAAAAAAAAAAAAAAAGCACCGCAGTTATTTTCCATTACAAAGCCATCAAACTTAACATTACTTAGAACTGATTTCATTTTGTGCATTTGTGCCTTCTTGTCTCACTCACCACCCCTCTCTTTGCCGAACTCAGCTGTGCGATCAAAAAATAAGTCTGCTGTTGTTGCTCCTGTGATTCTGCCGCCTAATAATTCTGATGATGACCTGGATGGTCCTTTTGACCCAGGGCCTATGGATCTGGAAAAGAAGCCCGATTTATTATCCTCCAGATCCTTATGACAAATGGGCAGATGTAAAGGGAAAAGCGAGATGGGTGGGGGATGTAGATGTATTGTGTGTTCTCCCGGTGCTGTATGTGCTGGATCAAGTCCCGTGGTGTGAAGGTCTCTCCTATGCTCTTATCAAAGATATCAGGTGAACAGTGACAGACCATGGACTTGGAGCCCCTGATGTGCAGATAGACTCCACAACTCGTTAAAGTTGTAAAGTAGGTATGATTTTTATTCAGCACTGAGGCGCATGGGGGATAACTCCTCCAAAATCATTCACATCTCAGCATTGTTTCCCCTTTACATTTATCCTCTAAATTTATACATATGCATGAGGTTGCACAACACACCTATGCATATTCATGTCATATTCCCACTTCGTATTATAATGAGCTAAGAAGGAGCTAAATGCCTCCTAGTGGTCATGAGAGAGGGTCTTGAGATGAAGTAAATGAGTCTTCCTCAAGCCTGAGCTTTTCACCTCTGGTCGTTACACATGCTCTCTGGAGGCTTGGTCATTGTCCAAAGCGCAGAGCCAATTTCAGCCTGCCAAGGAGTCCAAAGGACTGGAATCAAGTCACAGTCCCTACTTTTTAACAATAGCTATGTCCTTATATCTAGTTCTAGCATACATGGAGGTGTCCAAAGGACGGGAATCAAGACACAGTCCCTACTTCTTGACAATAGCTATGTCCTTATACTGTTAGAAAAGAGTGAAGTTTTTAAGATAAATAATCATATAAAATGGTAGGAACGATTACGTTTAAGAGGTTTATAAATCAATAGTGTGATTTTGTAGAGTAGAAAGAGCTATAATTTTACAGTTCTGTCTGTCCGGTATCATGGTCAACCTGTAACCAGTGATACAATAGTAGTCTTGGCAGCAAGAGCTCATATGACCATATATGGTGAAGGGTGTATGGGTGAATTTAGAGAGATATATTGTGAAATTCTATCCAAGCAGAACCTAGAAATTAACAGGGGTAGCCAAGGGAAAATAGAGCAATGCTGGCGTCCACATAATGGCTGGGATATGTCCAGAGGACAAAAAGGTGAAAAGAACAAGCCGAGGAAGACTTCTTACTTCATCCGAGGAAGACTCCTTACTTCATCAGGACGACCACCAGAGGGGGGCTGCGCAAGCGCAGAAGAGGCTGATGTCATAATAGACTGATGTGGCAATCCTTAATGCATATGTATTAGTGAATGATGCAATCTATATTGAATATGTATAAATTGCGAACGCGATGTGACGAGACCGAAGCCAGATTTGGGTGCGTGCCCCTGGTTTCCCAGCGCTGCAATAAAGCACCTCATATAACCATTCCGGTGGTTATGTGTCAGTCCTTACGCTAACAATATCTTGTCCTAGCATAATCATGAGAGAGCAATGATATGGTGTCCTGGGTTTAGCAGTGGCAGTCATTTTTCTCTTTCTTGGTAGCTGGTGCAGTGCTGTGTTTTGACTTTCAGCTGGGAACAGAGCTGAAAAACAATGATGTTTTGGTTTGGCCAAGGACTTTGTGGGCCTCATGCTCTGCCAGGGAGGAGGGAAGCTGGGAGGAAGCAGAGACAGGACACCTGACCCAAACTGACCAAAGAGGTATTCCATACCACAGCACGTCATGCCCAGGGGGGAACTGGGAGTTACCCGGAAGGGCTGGGACTGCAGGGTTGGAGGAGGTATCGGTCGGTGCTTGGTCGGGCTGGGGGGGCGAATTATCGGTCGCCTGGTGATGGGGTGTTGTATTCCCTTCCCTTGTTATTTCCTTTATCATTACTGTTATTGGTGGTAGCAGTAGTGATTTGTGTTATACCTTAGTTACTAAACTGTTCTTATCTCAACCCGTGGGAGTTGCATTCTTTTTGATTCTCCTCTCCGTCCCTCCAGGAGTAGGGGGAGGGCAAGAAAGCGGGGGGGGAGTGGGTAACAAGCTGTCTGGATGGGTTTAAACCACGACATATTCTTAAGCAAGCGTCCTGATCTATTCTCTTGCACATTGCAAGTACGATAAGCATGAACAAGCAGTAACATTGTTAAGGGAGTGGCTCAACCCTAACCCCCCTGTACATTTGTTAACCCTTTGCATCACCTCATATACAACTCATTTCATACAGTCTCTCTGTGATACTCGTCCCTGGATTTTGTGTTTCAAATACTGTAATTGCAGGATCACTTGTGTGTGTGTGTGTGTTGAGGGCAGATGGTGTTCTGTGTATTTTTTGTTGTCAGGTTCATGTAAAAGTTTTTAATGGGTAGCATTTTAACATAAATTTTTAATGGGGGGCGTAAAAGGGCAGTGAGGCCCCTTTAGTTGTTTGATAACCATGTTCAAAAGAAGCTGCCCTTGGATTCAGCTACCAGCCTAAAGAACTCCTGCAACATGCTGGGCGCATGGGAGGAGCCCTGCTTAGTGTGTTTACAGTCACCTGGGGGTGAATCCAAGTGTTGGAGGAACAGATCGGTTGAAACAAGAACTACTAACTGAAAAAGTGAGAGGGGCAGCACAACCACAAGCCTTATCGGCTGCCACCCAAGCAGGATCAGGGTGGCAGAAGAAAAAAAAAAAAAAACGAGACAAGGCAGGCCTGAAAAAGTAAAGAGCCAGCACAAATCACGTGTTTCCAACCTCTCTGGCCCTTTAACTGCAGGTAATGCCACAGCAAACTCCTAACACTTTGCAGTTTACTTCTGGAGCTACTTCACATTCCTTTTGCATCAGAATGCCTCTGCTTTAAGGAAACACTTTAACCTGTGTTCTTCTCAAGAACTGATACCCTTGGGGAGGGGGACACCTGACCCAAACTAACCAAAGAAGTACTCCATAGCACAGCACATCATGCCCAGTATATAAACTGGGGGTAGTGACCCAGAAGTCTCAGATAGCTGCTTGGGTTGGGCTGTGTATCAGTCGGCAGGTGGTGAGCAATTTTATTCTCTCCCCTTGCTTTTTCCCTTATCATTATAATTATTACTGGCGGTAGTAGTAGTAGTTTTGTGTTATGACTTAGTTACTGGAATGTTACCTCAACCCATGGGATTTACATCCTTTCAGTTCTCCTCCCCATCCCTTGGGGGGGGGGGAGTGGGGAGGAGTGCGCAGGCAGCTGTGTGGTTCTGAGTTATCAGCTGGGCTTAAACCACGACACAGAGTAACATAATTCTGTGCATGTTTTTCATCTGCACTTTTTTCCTACTATTGCTGTTCTGTTTACGCAGTGATCTCATATTCAGAATGTTCTTTTATTGTACATGATAAATAATGGTGATCAGTTAGGTATTTTGCCGCAGAATATATGGACCCAGTCAGAGATCAGTATGATCAGACAAAAGACATTTATTGCAAAGCCATAACTCCTTATATACTTTTTCTTACATGTGCTTACAGTGATTTGGCATATTATGATTGGATACATGTCTTGAAGACCCTTAGTGACTAACATATAATTGGTTAAGCAGAGGTGTGAGAGCTTGACCTCGAAAGCTTGCCAACAGTCCGCAGTTCTCGTAACTCAGTGAATTCCAGCTTCTTCTTATCTTGCTTGCTCAAGCTTCCTTGGGCCTCTCATGGCCTTGCTGTATCTTTCAGGATTATTCAGAGTTGATGTACCAGTTATCCAATCTCCTGTGAGAACACTGTCTTCACATCTCCCCCTTTTTGTTTTATATATCTATTGAATGACACTACTTGAGCAGGGGATTTGGGCTAGATCATATCTCCAACATATGTCAACTACAGTCTGCTGGGCCTGCCCCTTTTTTCTCCTGTACGGCTCTCTGATAACAGGGGAGGCTGTCCTTCACATCAAGGTCTGGCATGGCATGTGTCCCCCCTGCTCCACGCCTGCTGGGTTGCAGCCAACAGCGGAGCTAAAGGTTCTTCTTGGTGTCAAACAGAGAGGTCAACCCAGTCTTGCCCTTGATTGTGGTAGCAGGCATTTGGTCAGCCTCAGTCCTTGCACCTTGTTGTCAATGCAGAGTTTCACCTGCTTCATCCAATAACAAGTTGTTATTATGGCAAGGCACACACAGATTTACATTAGCAGAGTAACTATTACAGGGTGCAGCAGCATGTTGAAGATGCTGATGACAGCGAGGGACTAGCCAAAGAAATTTCTTACCAGTGGAGTTCTCCCACCCTCTTAATTTGTTTCATTACCTGCTTTATAACACTACCATTGTATTAGAATTTTTCTAGCTTTTTCCTTAGCATTTTCTAGCAGTTACTGCAAACTTCCATACTCTAACATCTCTTTTACAAGTGACAAATCTATACAATACAAGGTGTAGTTTCTTATTAGTAACTGGCTAGTAAATACAGGTGGTTTTATACACAAAATCACAGCATCTAATAATAGCTACTTTACAAGCACACATATTCAAGCTGTTACTTTTCAGTTGCCCCCAAATGATGTTTTGCAATCATTAGTTTTTCTCTTCCTCTATCTCATTCTGCTTGGGGTATTCACGTTCAGCTCCTGTAGCTGAGGCATCAGGTTCCTCCATTCGTCTGTCCGGCTCATGGCAAGGCTTGACAAACTTTGCAGGCAGTCGCCATGGACCTGTAGGCAGGAGGACACAAATATACCCCCTCCTCCAGGTTCTTGAGAAGTAGACAGGTTAAACGAGGAGTTTGCTGCATCACTGCCCTTTTTTTTTTTTCTCTGCCACCCTGATGCTGCTTAGGTGACGGCTCATAAAGCTTGTGGTTGCACTACCCCTCTCGCTTTTTCAGTTAGCAGTTCTTGTTTCAACCGATCTATCTGTTCCTCCAAGTCTTGGATTCACCCCCAGGTTACTTTAAACATACTAAGCAAGGCTCCTACCATGCACCCACTGTGTTGCAGGTGCTCTTTAGCCTTTGTCTGTGGTGTATCTACAAACTGCCTCAATAGCTCAGTAGATTGCGAGGGTTGTTTTTTTTTTCTCACTCCTTGGCTCCGGTGTCCATCCTGGCTGTTCTGCCGGTGGAGCACCAGGAGATGAATCGGAGGGCAGCTTTTTGTCTTTTTTTTTGAACATGGCGACTGAACTCTTATCAAATAACATTATTTTTTTTTCTTTTTTTACCCTTCCCCCGAAGTCGCTCACCCTGCTTTGCATAGCTACAAATGCCGGCCTGCTCGGCAGCAGCTATGAACCCTTACTGCTCTGCAGCAGCTACAGCTGCTTGCCTGCTCCAGCAGCAACCATAAATACCTGACAGCAACCCCACTTTTGCATTAACCCTTTCTTGGCCAAAATGTTAAACTGCTACCCATTAAAAACTTCTACATGAACTCGACAACAAAAAATACACAGAACACTGTCTGCTCTCAACACATGCACACACACACGTATGGGATCCCACAAGCACACTCCACACAACTACAATATTTTAAGCACAAAATCCCAACTATCATTACTCCCACTACACATTCCCACATACAGAACGTGGTACAAGGACCCTGTGGAGACTATCAGGAAATCAGCTCTGAGAAGCATTATTGCAGTGCAAGATAGCAGGCTCAACCTTAGCAGGCGTCCCTGCAGAGGCTCTGCCTCCCCCACATCGCATGAGGCTTTTATACTGACTAAAATGCACATTAATTCCGACACAGGTGGCCAGCCTAAGTGGGAAGAAGTGGCCAGCAATATCTATAAAGGTCTCCAAAGGTCGATAGAAACCTGGACATACTTATATTTACCAACTTTTAGTACATGAGTATCACAGAGAGACTGTATCAAATGAGTTGTATATGGGGTCCCAAGTCCACGGTCTGCCACAGTCTGCCCTGATATGAGCATACGAAAGACCTTCCCACCGTGGGTCTTGATCCAGAACATACACCACCAGGAAAGCACACAATACGTCTGCATCCCCCACTGGTCTCGCTTCTCCCTTTACAGCTGTGCATTTAACATGAGGGTCTGGGGGATATAAACCAGGCTCCTTTTCCAGATGAACAGGCTCCAGGTGAAAAGGACCACCCAGGTCAGAATCAGAATTATCAGGCATCAGAACCTCAGGAGCAGCAACAGCAGTCTGATGGACATGCACAGGCTCCTTCTCGGGGTCAATAGTGCCTGTATCAAAAGGATCATCTTCATCTCCATCCTCAGTCTTCGTAGCTGCGTCAGTAACTAGCGGAGGTTCGGGGGGGGGTTCATATGGGAACGACGACTGGGCAACACAATCTCAATTTTTTACTTTAACGTCTCTAAAATAGATCTCCAAATGACTAACAAATTTTTCACAGTGTCATTGCCTTTTGTAACTGCATCCCACAATTTAACTCCTGCACCATTCCACAAAGAGACCTCAAATACGGTAGACTCATCAATCTCTGGATAACGTGTCTTCGACCATTTCAACATTAAATTTAAGTCTGTCTCTTTAAAGGTTACACCCTTCACCTTTAGAAGGACTGAAAACATCCATAAAACAGAGGCTTCTTCCTTAGCGATTTTTTCCCAAATCTCAAGCTCAAAGGCTTCATTAACCCCCTGGATCAACTCTTTTTTTTTTTTTTTACTCCAGAGCAATAGTCTTTTTGACAGATTATCATCATACTCTATCGCTCTTGCTGAGAGGATATTGTGGAAGAGCTTAAGGATGGCCGCTTCTTCTTTACTTAATTGATTCCCCATCCTAATCCTCTTCCAGGCCCGTCAGCTGTTACCTTATTTGCACTGTGCAGTGTCTTCCAGGCTCACAAGGCTCCGTTCCGAGGCGTCTACCTCCCGATCCTGGTCCTGCCGGATCGAACCCAGCCGATGTCCCTGCGGCTCCGCATTTTCCACTTTCTTCAGCTTCAATATGAAAAATAGGGGGTGCCCCACGTTGGGTGCCATTTGCCTCAGAATATATGGACCCAGTCAGAGATCAATATGATCAGACAAAAGACGTTTATTACAAAGCCTTAACCCCTTATATACTATTTCTTACAGGCACTTACAGTAATTTGGCATATTATGACTGGATACATGTCTTGAAGACCCTTAGTGACTAACACATAATTGGTTCAGCATAGGTGTGAGAACTTGACCTCGAAAACTTGCCCACAGCCCACAGTTCTCATAACTCGGTGATTTACAGCTTCTTCTTATCTTGCTTGCTTAAGCTTCCTCGGGCCTCTCATGGCCTTGCTGTATCTTTCAGGATTATTCAGTGTTTATGTACCAATTATCCATTCTCCTGTGAGAACACTGCCTCCACAGTATTTCAAACAGTAAACTGAACTAGATTAGGCATTTCAAATATTAAAGTGGGGAAAAAACAAAGGGAACAAGAGTGTGATAATTATTAGTTAATTTAAATAGATGTAAATATGTTCAGCTATGATTGACTGATTAGTCAAAGACATGTAAGGGTTTCATTCATAAACCCTTCCTTGCCGATGGGTATAGCTTCTATTTATGTGAAGAACATGCTTTGGTTTCTTTCCTTTGTAACTGCTACCCAAGATGAGTGTTTGTGTGCTGCTTGAAATGCAAAAATCATCTTTTTGTAAGGGACCCGTGCCTCACCCCACATCACTGCCTTTTGTGCAGGAGGGTATCTTCTGTGATTGCCTGGGGAAGTTTTATGCATCAAGTGCATAGTGCAGAGAGCTCTGGGGAAGGGGAAAAAAATAACCTGGAAACCAAAAGAGCAAATCTCAGCTCGACTTGGATCCCCATCCATTGGCATGCTGGATCTTTAAATAGAGAGGTGCTAAGCTGAAGCAGGAGTCATGGGGATTTCTTACCAGGTAAAAAAGGTTGATTGGCTTTTAGAGTGTACTGCTGCCTGGGCTGTGCAGGGTGTGAGATGCAACATAGGCTAGGGCAGAGGATGTGTGAAGGATTACACCTTTAGTTGTGAAGTGTGAAAATTAATGCCTGCTTGAGAATCAGGATTTTTTGTGTAATGTGAGGTGTGTGGTGGGCTGTTGAGGGACATCTGAAGGAGGAGTTGAGGATTTTGCTCTGTACTTCATCTCAAGCTGTGCAAAAATTGTCCATGTGCATGTGTTGCCAACCTGCCTTTTTTTGGAAGTGGAATGGACCTGCAAGAGTTAATGTTTTCCTGATATTTCTTTTCCTGGTGTACTGAAATAGGCAGATAGCCTTGTTGTTTGTATTTTGGTTGTTTTGTAGTTTTCTTTTTTTGTATTTCTTGGAATTAAATATTTCTTCGCTAACCTCAACCCTGAAGAGAAGTTGGGGAAAGGCAGGGGAAGGCACTGCAGTTTGTCTCTGTATCATGTGGGCTGTCTGAATTCATTAGCTTGGGAGCAGCTCCCATGAATTCCTCAGGCCATGTACCTCCTCATGCACCCAATTTGGGAGAATCTCTTATCGTTACTGCATGCATTATCCTTCATTAATACAATTAGCATAATAATGATTAGGATTCATTGTTCCCTACAAAAAGATAAAGCCAGTAACACATATCTCAGAATCAAATTCCTCAGCACCTTGTCTTGGGATTGCTTTATTTTGGGATTGTTTGTTTTTTGTATCCTTCTATCTCCTAGAAAAAAAAGAAAGCTACTTCACTGTGATTTGGAGAAGTCTCCAGGAACTCACCAACAAAGTTTTAAGTTGACAAGCAGGTATTCTTTATTGCAGCGCTGGGAGACACGGGGGATCGCTCCTCCAAGCATGTCTCTACCAAGCATCAACCAGGCTGTGATTATATTGTCCTTAAACATACATATTCATTAGATTACATACATCATAATTTTTAGAGAATGCCTCCTGTATATATACAAAAATATGGTAGTGGGCTTTGGGACCCCTGGTGGTTATTTCTTCATCACTTTGTTTTGGGATCATTGTCATATCAGTAACCACTAGGTAGTTCTGGCAAAGCTTATCTTAGTAATTTCCTTTTCTCTATAGTTGCTAACAAAGCCCAAGGTTCTTGAGGTCACTTATTTACAACCCTATTCTTCAAACAACCCCATTCTTCAATCAACCCCATTCTTCAGTCCCCCTTTTTCTTGTCTTATTGCAAATTCTTCTGCAACTGAGTTATTTCATTTTTATTTAAAGTTTCCTAAAGTATTTCCCTGTTTCTACTTGATGCTTAATTTTGTTTCTCTTCCATTTGTCATAGCTCATCATGGTTTGTTTGCAACACCAAAAGGAGCATTGGACTGTTATATATGTAATCACAACCATGCCTATTATTACAAATAGAGTAAAAAAACAACTGTCTCAACCAGGAGAGATTGGGTACCCATGATGTTAATTTTTCCCAAATTTCCTCAAATCCCCATGGGGGCATGGCTGGAGTATGTGGCCTCAATGGTTTCCAGGCAATCATGGTGTACCAGTTTTCCTTCATTTCTGCTGAGGAAAGAAGCTGGATTGACAGCATTAGTTACCACCATCATCTTGTTCCACCATAATGGCTTGATATTTCAGGAACCTCTGTGGGGAAAGCCAGTGCCGACCTTTCACCTCCAGCACTGCAGACACTATGGGACACTAGCACAGTCATTTTCTGGCCCGAGGTGAATTTGTGTGTTTCTTGGTTGTTTAGTACAACTGCTGCAACGGCTCTGAGGCACCCCGGCCACCCTTTGGCTGCTGTGTCTAGCTACTTAGAAAAATAAGCAACTGCTCGTCAGTACGGACCCAAGTCCTGTGCTAGTATCCCCAGGGCAATCCCCTGTTTCTCATGGGAAAACAGAAAGAATGGTTTACTCACGTCTAGAAGTCCTAAGGCTGGTGCTGACCTAAAGGCATTTTTAATTGGTGGAAGGCTCAAGTGGCTTCCTTTGTCCACTGAAGATTCTTGTTGTCTTATACAATTAATGCATATAGAGACTTAACAATTAGTCCATGACTGCAGATCCATAGTGTACACCATCCTGTCATACCTTCCAGTCCACACAGGCCTCTTCTGTCTGGGTAGCTATTAGGATGTCGTCTATGTACTGCAATAACTTCCCTTCTTCCAGTGGGGCTTCCCAGGACTCTAAGTCTTTTGAAAGTTGTTCTCCAAACAGGGTGGGACTGTTCTTAAATCACTGAGGCAACACTGTCCATGTGAGCTGGGTTTTGCGCCCACTCTTAGGTCTTTCCCATTCAAATGCAAAGGTTTTCTGGCTGGCTTCGTGGAGAGGGAGGCAAAAGAGAGCATCCTTCAAATCTAGAACAGTAAACCAAGTTAGCTCTCATGTTAAGCATGTTGGTGAAGTGTATGGATTTGCTACTACAAGGTAAAGATACTCAGTTATTTTGTTAACAGCCCATAAGTCCTGTACCACCCGGTATGACCCATCAGGGTTACCAACAGGTAAAATAGGAGTGTTAAAATCAGATTGGCACTCTTTTAGCAGTCCTAGCTGTAGGAAATTTTCAATAATTGGGCAAATTCATTCCCTATCTTCCTTTGTAAGGGGGTATTGTTTAATCCTGACTGTCTGTTTTCTCTCCTTGAGCTTAATCTGTATCAGGGGTGCATTTTTGGCTTTTCCAGGTACATTTGTGGCCCATATTCCTGGGAATATCTGATCCAGTATATCTTCCCTGACTTCTCCCTCGATGTGATTAGTGATCAAAACTAAGCTTAACATCTCTGTATATAGTTGGTTGTTTACTTTTAAAGAGATCTCGCCTCCTTTGAAAATAATGGCCACTCCCAAGTGTTTTAACAAATCTCTCCTCAAAAGAGCTTTTGGGGAGTTAGGCATATACAAAAACTTATGAATGCCCCATTGTTTTCCCAATTGATATTTTAATGGTTTACAGAAGTATGTCTTCTCACTTTGGTCAGTTGCCCTTTTTACCATAATGTAATCATCTCCTGCGTGTATTAGGGCTTGATTTAAAACAGAATATGTTGCCCCTGTGTCTATTAAAAACTCAGTCTTTTCTTGTTCATTCCCTAGTGTCCTGGGTTCAGCAATAACAGTCATTTTTCTCCTTACTGGTAGCTGGTGCAGTGCTGTGTTTTGACTTTCAGCCTGGGAACAGAGCTGATAACACTGATGTTTTGGTCTAACCAAGGGCTTTGTGAGCTTCATGTTCTGCCAGGGAGGAGGGGAAGCTGGGAGGAAGCAGACACAGGACACCTGACCCAAACTGACCAAAGAGGTATTCCATACCACAGCACGTCATGCCCAGGAGGTAACTGGGAGTGACCTGGAAGGGCTAGGGGACTGCAGGGTTGAAGGAGGTATTGGTTGGTGCTTGGTCGGGCTGGGGGGGCGAGTTATCGGTTGGCTGGTGATGAGGTGTTGTATTCTCTTCCCTTGTTATTTCCTTTATTATTATTATTATTATTATTATTATTATTATTGGTGGTAGCAGTAGTGATTTGTGTTATACCTTAGTTACTAAACTGTTTTTATCTCAACCTGTGGGAGTTGCATTCTTTTCGATTCTCCTCTCCGTCCCTCCGGGAGTAGGGGGAGGGCAAGAAGGGGGGGAGTGAGTAAACGGGCTGTCTGTCTGGGTTTAAACCACAACACCTAGCTCCATTATAACCAGTGGATCTGCTAGGGGAGGTTCCCCAGGTCCCTGTCAGTCTAGTTCCAATTCAGTCATCGGAGCCACCCCATGGCACTCCCCCCACCAGGGCAGTCTCACTTCCAGCATCCAAACTCCCCATAGCATGCACACTGATCCGCTTTCACAGAAGAATAGCCCACTCCCCCACCTCCACCTGACATTCCTCCTCCACCAATTTCAAAGCAACCAGCGCAGCCCTGGCTATAACAAGAACCAGCTTCTTCTTTTCTACCTGTCCCCGATTCCCTTATGCTCTCCATGTTTCCTCCTTCACTCCTGTCCACCTGTTCAAAAACCCCTCAGTCCGTCTTTCAACATCTCTGTTCCCACTTGTTTACCTGCCCCAGCACCCACCCCATTCTCAAACACAGGAGCCATGTGAGCTCCCCTCCTTTCCCCCTCGTTTTTTTTTTTTTTTTTTTTCTCACAGCTGCTCACCCTGCTCTGCAGGGCCTGCACATGCCTGCCTGTGCAACAGCACTTCTGGTTTAACCCTTTCTTAACTCTGAATGTGAACCTGTCACTTCCGAGCTCAAGATCGGAGCATCCCGACACGTAGGAAGTCGAGGAAGAGGGTCAGGAGACCTGCGTGGTTAAATAGGGAATTGCTCGGTATGCTCAAGTGGAAGAGGAGAGTTTACAGGTCATGGAAAGAAGGGCTGGCCACTTGGGAAGAATATAAGGCTGCTGCTAGAGGATGTAGGAAAGCTGCTAGGATGGCTAAGGCCTCCTTGGAATTAAAGCTGGCGAGAGGGGTCAAGGACAGCAGAAAGAGCTTTTTCAAATACATGGCAGGTAAAACTAACACCAGAGGCAATGTAGGCCCGCTGATGAACGGGACGGGTGCCCTGGTGACAGAAGATACAGAGATGGCAGAGTTACTGAATGCCTTCTTTGTCTCTGTCTACTCTGCTGGAGGCAGTCCTGAAGAGCCCTGTACCGCTGAGACCCCGGATGAAGATAGGTCAACGGAGCGGTCTGCCTTAGTCGATGAGGAATGGGTTAAAGACCAGTTGAGCAATCTGGATATCCATAAATCCATGGGTCCAGATGGGATGCACCCGCGGGTGCTGAGGGAACTGGCTGAGGTCATTGCTAGACCGCTCTCCATCATCTTTACCAAGTCTTGGGAAACGGGAGAGGTGCCTGAGGACTGGAGGAAAGCAAATGTCACTCCTGTCTTCAAAAAGGGCAAGAAGGAGGACCCGGGTAACTATAGACCGGTTAGCCTCACCTCCGTTCCTGGGAAAGTGATGGAACACCTTATCCTTGGTGCCATCTTAAGGCATATCAAGGATAAGAGGGTTATGAGGGGCAGTCAACATGGCTTCACCAAGGGGAAGTCGTGCTTGACCAATCTTGTAGCCTTTTATGAGGAAATAACGCGGTGGATGGATGATGGTAGAGCGGTGGATGTGGTCTACCTCGACTTCAGCAAAGCGTTTGACACGGTCTCCCACAGCATCCTTGCGGCTAAATTGAGGAAGTGTGGTCTGGATGATCGGGTAGTGAGGTGGACTGTGAACTGGCTGAAGGAGAGAAGCCAGAGAGTTGTAGTCTATGGGGCGGAGTCTAGTTGGAGGCCTGTATCTAGTGGAGTGCCTCAAGGGTCGGTACTGGGACCAGTATTATTTAATATATTCATTAACGATTTAGATGAGGGAATTGAGTGTACTATCAGCAAGTTTGCTGATGACACTAAGCTGGGAGGGGTGGCCGACACGCCAGAAGGCTGTGCTGCCATCCAGAGGGACCTGGACAGGCTGGAGAGCTGGGCGGGGAATAACTTGATGAAATATAACAAGGGAAAGTGTAGAGTCCTGCATCTGGGCAGGAACAACCCCAGGTTCCAGTATAGGCTGGGGAACGACCTGTTAGAGAGCAGTGTAGGGGAGAGGGACCTGGGGGTCCTGGTGGACGACAGGGTGACCATGAGCCGACACTGTGCCCTTGTGGCCAAGAAGGCCAATGGCATCCTGGGGTGTATTAGAAGGGGGGTGGTTAGTAGGTCGAGAGAGGTCCTCCTTCCCCTCTACTCTGCCCTGGTGAGACCTCATCTGGAATATTGTGTCCAGTTCTGGGGCCCTCAGTTTAAAAAGGACAGGGACCTGCTGGAGAGAGTCTAGCGCAGGGCAACTAAGATGATTAAGAGAGTGGAGCATCTCCCTTATGAGGAAAGACTGAGGGAGCTGGGTCTCTACAGTTTGGAGAAGAGGAGATTGAGGGGTGACCTTATTAGTGTATATAAATATATAAAGGGGGAGTGTCACGAGGATGGAGCCAGGCTCTTCTCAGTGGCAAACAATGAAAGGACAAGGGGTAATGGATACAAATTGGAGCACAAGAGGTTCCACTTAAACCTGAGAAGAAACTTCTTCTCAGTGAGGGTGACGGAACACTGGAACAGGCTGCCCAGGGAGGTTGTGGAATCTCCTTCTTTGGAGACATTCAAGACCCGCCTGGACACGTTCCTGTGTAACCTTATCTAGGTGTTCCTGCTCCGGCAGGGGGATTGGACTAGATGATCTTTTGAGGTCCCTTCCAATCTCTAACCTACTGTGATACTGTGATACTTGTTGCCAGCAATCTCCTCCTCCTTTCCTTATCAATATCAGATAGGACAGATACAGAGGGTGCTCCTCTAGGAGGTACTTGTGATACATAATTTTCCTACCCATCTTCCTGATTACTGTTTGTTGTTTTTTTTTAACTTTAAACATCATTCCCCCAATATCACAAGCTGAACAACATCTCTCCAGCTTAATTTTCAGCTTTTCCCTGTCCTTTTCCAAAGCCAAAATTAAGGAATCTGGCAGAGCTATATTAATTTTGCATTCAGGCTGTCACTCCGGGTGGTTTCTTAAAGTGAAAAACATATGTGCATATATTACTTCATCCCATTTTCCTTGCCACCTCAAGACAATATTAATTGTAACAATGTATTATAGTTCAGAGTTCCTATTTTAGGCCGTTTTTCCTGATCTTCCAAAGTGTATAAAGGCCACCATTGGTTACAATATTTTACCAAAATTTTCTTGTTTATTGAGCCTCCAGGAGACCCTCCCAGTTCTTTCCAATGTGCCAAAATGCAACCCAATTGGTTTTTCTTCAGAATTTCCTTGCTTTGACTGGTTCCCATTTCAAACAGTCTTTTACAAACCTCTATGATGCATGGATAGACTCCACAACTCGTTAAAGTTGTAAAGTAGGTATGCTTTTATTCAGCGCTGAGGCACATGGGGGATAGCTCCTCCAAAGGCATGCACACCTCAGCATCCTTTCCCTTTTACATTTATCTGCTAAATTTATACATATGCATGAGGTTGCACAACACACCTATACATATTCATGTCCTATTCCCGCTTTGTATTATAATGAGCTAAGAAGTCCTTTGTGCCTGCACAGTGCCTCCTAGTGGTCGTGGGTCTCAATATGAAGTAAACGAGTCTTCCTCAAGCCTGAATTTTTCACATCTAGTCGTTATGCATGCTCCCTGGAGGCTTGGTCATTGTCCAAAGCACAGAGCCAATTTCAGCCGGCCTAGGCATCCAAAGGACTGGAATCAAGTCCCTACCTTTTAACAATAGCTATGTCCTTATATCTTGTTCTAGCATACACAGCGAGTACGATAAGCATGAATGAGTAGTAACACTGTTAAGGAAGCGGCTTGACCTACCCCCTTGTACATTGCAAGTACGATAAGCATGAGCAAGCAGTAACATTGTCAGGCAAGTGGCTTAACCTACCCCCCATACATCGGTTAACCCTTCGCATCAGTCCCCCCTTTTCTATAAAGTTAGTAAATTCTTTTATTAATACATAGGTTCTTCTCTTAGCGAGTTCCTACGAAAGGTATCTCTTTTTCATGTGCCTTTGACAAAGAAGTTAGAGTTGCTACTCGTTGCAACATTCTCCAGTTCCAAACAAATAAGACAAAAGAACAGCTATAGGGTGAAGAAGAGTATTTACAACACCAGCTGCAGTAGGTGACCACCCAAAAAGTACATCCCACAAGTGATGACTTGTATCTTGTCTTATTCTTTGTAGGACCCTATTTATTTTTTCTGTATTGTGATGAGTAGTAATTAAGGTTTTCTTTCAATTTTTCTGTACTTCTTTTAGAATGTCAATTAGATTAGGGTGTTTTATTAACTGTCTTACCAGGGTGAGATCCATTCTAATGGATGTATATGACAATTTTTGATATATTGTGCAATTAGACTTTATTAGTTGATGGGATACAACTGGTGCTAAGTATGTAAAGTCACACCCGATAATTTTGATAAAGTTACAAATATGAAGGTTGGAATAATTTCCAACAGTGATAATTTCATTATCATCTATCTTCACAGAAACACAAGCAGTTTTGAAACAAACACAGGTCTGGCCGATACATATGAGTATAGTATTTGAGTATTGTCTGGATGGACTTCAAAATGACAGATGCCTTGTTCTGTATTGAGGCATATGTCCTTACCATCGACTGTGTTTCTTATCGAGCTTTTACAGTTCTAATTAGAAAGGCTTCTGGCCATCCTGAAAAGGTATCCGTTAATACCAACAAATATCTATACCCCCCTTTTCTTGGAAGTTCTGTAAAGTCAATCTGTCACTGTTGTCCTGGTCCGTTACCTCTCCCAGTTTGGCCTACTTTAGGTTTAGGATTATTTTTGGAATTCGTTTGAAGGCAGAGACCACATTGCTGGGCTACTTGTTGGATAGTAGCATACAAGTTTCTAGCCATCATTTTGCTTATTAAATATTTATGTAAGTCATCCACCCTCCAGTGTGTTTTTAGATGTTCACTTCTTACTAGGGATCATAAAAAAGTGGAGGGGATAATTATTTTTCCCTGTGTTGTGCTAGCCCACACTTCCTCGTTGAACGTTCTGCCTTGGTCTGTGATTAATTTCTGATTTCCTTTATTATAATTTGACTTACATTCCAGGGAAATTTTCTAGTCAGGAATTAAGGGCCCCTTCAGTTGTTATCTCAACTTTTGCCGCTTCTTTTGCCTCTCTGTCCACCAGCTCATTTCCTTCTTCTAATTCTGAGCTCCTCTTTTGGTGTGCCTTGATGTACATAATTGCTACCTTCTCAGGCTGTTGGACTGCTTCCAACAGTCGCACTATTTCTTGCGCATGTTTGATGTTTTTCCCTTGTGAATTTAAGTCTCCTTTCTTTCCAAATGGCTCCATGTGCATGCACAACCCCAAATGCATGTCTTAGTCTGTATAGATGTTTATATTCTTCCCTTTTGCTATTTCTAAGGCTCTAGTCAGAGCAATCAGTTCTGCTTTTTGTGCAGAGGTGTTTATTGGCAAAGGTCCAGATTCTATTACCTCTCTGCAGGTGGTAACTGCATATCCAGCATGTTGTTTTCCACTGAGGACATAGCTGCTCCCATCAGTAAACCAGGTTTTCGCATCATCCAAAGGGGTATCCTTCAGGTCTGGACGGCTGGAGTATGTGGCCTCAATGGTTTCCAGGCAATCGTGGTGTACCAGTTTTCCTTCATTTCTGCTGAGGAAAGAAGCTGGATTGACAACGTTAGTCACCACTATCTCTACATCATCTTGCTCCACCATGATGGCTTGATATTTCAGGGACCTCTGAGGGGGAAGTCAGTGTCCGCCTTTCACTTCCAGCACTGCAGACACGGTATGGGACACTGTTATTTTCTGGCCCAAGGTAAATTTGCATGTTTCTTGGATACAGCACGACTGCTGTGACAGCTTAAAGCATCCGGGCCACCCTTTGGCCTCTGCGTCTAAGTGCTTGGACAGATAAGCAACTGCTCGATGGTATGGACCCAAATCCTGTGCCAGTATCTCAAGGGCAATCCCCTGTTTCTCATGGGAGAATAGAAAGAATGGTTTACTCACATCTGGAAGTCCTAGAGCTGGTGCCAACATCAGGGCATTTTTCAGTTGGTGGAAGGCTTGTGTGGGTTCCTTTGTCCACTGAAGTTTTTTGCTGTCCTAAGATTAGTGCATATAGAGGCTTGACAATTAGTCCATAGTTGTAGATTCACAATCTACAATATCCATAATTCTTTTACCATCTGGGATTTTGGCGTTTGACATATTGCCTCTTTTTTGTCTTGTTCCAGTGTTCGCTGTCCAGCACTAATCTCATATTCCAGGTAAATTATTTTTTACTTTACTATCTGAGCTTTTTTCTTGGATACCCTATATCCCTGGAGTCCAGGAAAATTTAAGAGCCTTACTGTCCAGGTAACACAGGCCTTTTCTGTCTGGGTGGCTATTAAGATGTCGTCTACGTACTGCAGTAACTTCCATTCTTCTGGCGGAGCCTCCTGGGACTCTAAGTCTTTTGAAAGTTGTTCTCCAAAAAGGGTGGGACTGTTCTTAAATAACTGAGGCAACACTGTCCATGTGAGCTGGGTTTTGCGCCCACTCTTAGGGCTTTCCCATTCAAATCCAAAGGTTTTCTGGCTGATTTCATGGAGAGGGAGGCAAAAGAAGGAGTCTTTCAGATCTAAAACAGTAAACAAAGTTAAATTCGGTGTCAATCATGTTAATAGGGTATATGGATTTGCTGTCATAGGGTAAAGGTCCTCAGTTACTTTAACAGCCCATAAGTCCCGTACCACTTGGTATGGCCCATTAGGTTTATGAACATGTAAAATAGGGGTGTTAAAATCAGACTGGCACTCCTTTAGCAGTCCTAATTGTAGGAAATTTTCAGTTGTGTGAATTCCTCCCCTATCTTCCTTCTTATGGGGGTATTGTTTAATACCGACTGGCTGTTTTCCCTCCTTGAGCTTAATCTGTATCGGGGGTGCATTTTTGGCCCTTCCAGGTATGTTCGTAGCCCATATCCCCGACTTCTTCCTCGATGTGGCTAGTAACCAAAACTAAGCTTAATACCTTTACATACTGTTGGTCATTTACTTTTAAAGTGATCTGCCTCTTTTGAAAATAATAGTCCCTTCTAACAAATCTCTTCCCAAAAGAGCTTTTAGGGAGTTAGGCATATATAGGATATTATGAATGTTCCATTGTTTTCCAATTGATACTTACATGGTTTACAAAAATAAGCCTTTTCACTTTGGCCAGTTGCTCTTTTTATCATAATATAATCTTCCTCTAAAGGTATCAAGGCTTTGTTTAAAACTGAATATGTTGCTCCTATATCAACCAAAAATTCCACTTTGTTTTCATTGTCCCCTAGCTTCATTATAACCAGTGGATCTTTTAGGGAAGATTCCCCTGGTCTCTGTCAGTCTAGTTCCAGTTCAGTCACCAGAGCCACCCTATGGCACTCCCCCCCCCAGGGCAGTCTCACTTCTAGCCTGTTCCCACCTGTCCACTGTTGTGGTTTAACCCCAGCCACACAGCTTGTTCACTCACTCCCCCCATTCTTGCTGTCCCCCTACTCCTGGAGGGACGGAGAGGAGAATCAGAAAGAATGCAACTCCCACGGGTTGAGATAAGAACAGTTTAGTAACTAAGGTATAACACAAATCACTACTGCTACCACCAATAATAGTAATGATAAAGGAAATAACAAGGGAAGAGAATACAACACCTCATCACCAGCCAACCGATAACTCGCCCCCCCAGCCCGACCAAGCACCAACCAATACCTCCTCCAACCCTGCAGTCCCCTAGCCCTTCCAGGTCACTCCCAGTTACCTCCTGGGCATGACGTGCTGTGGTATGGAATACTTCTTTGGTCAGTTTGGGTCAGGTGTCCTGTGTCTGCTTCCTCCCAGCTTCCCCTCCTCCCTGACAGAGCATGAGGTTCACAAAGTCCTTGGCCAAACCAAACATCATTTTTATCAGCTCTGTTCCCAGGCTGAAAGTCAAAACACAGCACTGCACCAGCTACCAGGAAGGAGAAAAATGACTGCTACTGCTAAACCCAGGACATTATCCACCCCTTATTCCGTACCATTCATGTCATGCTCAGATCCCACATATTCAGTATACCATCACTCTTATCTAAGTGCACTCTTATCTTAGTCCATGCACCAGTCCCTATAAAGCTGCTGAGTCCATCTGGTCCATGATGTCAGGCTCCATCTCTTGTAACAGTTTTCCAGAGCAGGAGGGGCTGTGTGCAGTGTTCACACTCGTGAATAACCTGGACAATAGTGTCAATTGCTAAGTTCACCCCTCGATCATGAGTTCATCTCTATGTTGCATCTCTGCTCTGATGGCCTGAAGTGTCATGGGCCCACCAAGCTCAAAATAATTCACTGTCCCCTTCAGCAGTTTTTGCAGCTTGCTGCTGGGGACTCCATACAGCTGCCTTCCATCTCCGATGCTTCCAAAGCACTGGAGGGGCCCAGTGGAGTAGATACTTGTTCATACTGTCTAACATGCCCTGCCACTCATGACTGTCCAGCCTTTGGGAAAATCTCCTGGTCCTCCCATATCGTCGTCTAACCCCAGATAAGACCCAAACCTGACTCTGCTTAAATTTTGGAATCAGACAAAGTGGTGGTGGGTAAAACACACTCTGTATGTGTGCCAACATGCTGATGCCCATCACAATCAGCAGGCAGGTCCCAATGATACCCAAAGGCCATCCAAAACCTTCAGAACTCTCAAACGATGCTGCTGTACTTGTCACTGGGGCTGGTGTAGCTGCTGTGCTTGCCGGCTCTCCCACCACCAGTTTCTCTTTTCCTGAGTCCAGCTCTTCCTCCTCTGCCTTTCTGGGAAATGCTGCGGGGTCTCCTGCATCCTCTTGGGGCTCGGCGGGCAGCTTCCGGGGAATGCTCTCGGCTGTCACAAGGCTGGGCTTGACCCCAGGGCTGGGCTCGGCCGCGGGGCTCGGCTCCTCTGCAGGGCTCGGCTCCTCCGCCACCTTCTCCCACTGCTCAGTGTGATGAGTGAATTCCTGTTTGTTAATCAAATCTTGTTTGCTTAAAAGTTAATTGTTTAAGAGTTACTTGACTTACTTGAAGGTTATTGGAAAATTTCGACACGTTGAAATTTGGCTTATAGACTGTGAGCATCTGTTAAAAGTAAACTATGTATGGAATAGAAGATAAAGAACCTTCCTCCCCACAACCACCTGGAGGCCGAATGAGACCCCTTATCAACGGGCCACACAGACACAGAATACACCAAGAATAGCACGTACACTGGATGAAGAAGAGGATAAAACCAGTGACTTTGGGGAAATGGGGTGCGGGCCGTTGGTGGAGCAGAGACTCCTCGGCCGCCAGTGCTGTTTTGCTTGCTGTTGTTTGCTCAATAAACCAGTTTGATTCATTGGCCTGGCTCTAGTAAATTTATTTGAGCCACTATTTATAACAATTTTGGTGCTGTGACTCGGATAGAGGCAATCTGGTGCGAAGCCCCACACAGGGGAGGAGCCCCACTGTATAGTGGCCCTTGCTTGGGTGCTATCCCACCATACCCTCTACCGACGAATCCTAAATTCGGCAGCAAGCAAAAGAAAGCCGGCAGCCGCGTAATCTTTGTGCGCAAAGCCCGAACGAAGACGCAGGAGTGCGTGAGTATAGGCCAGTTATCCGTTCGGTTGGGGTTGGGTATCCCGGAGTGTGCCTGTGTGAGACGTCCAATTAAGGATGAAGCGAGTGCGGACCCCTCAGTACTGCAGTTCCCATTTCCCGGGAGGGACTGGGCCACGGACAGGGGGCAAAAAGACTGTGTGTGAGAAGACACTCCAGAAGATGGGACAGAAGAAAAGCAATCCTTCTGATTCCATGGGGGGGTTGGAGCTTGAGGCTAATCTACCCCAGATACCACCGGATAGTTCGTTGGGATTGATGATTAAATATTGGGATGACTACCCCTTCTAGGTGGGGTAAGAAAAAAAAAAAATAGAAAATAGTCCATTACTGTATGGAAGTGTGAACCAAAGAGGAAATTCGGCCTGACCATTTATATTGGCCAATATTTGGGTCTTTTGATGATTGGATTTGTCAGGCTTTAAATCTATATGTAAAGGTCAAGGAACCTTTCAATCAAGAGGAGAGTGATTATGCTGTAATATGGAAAGGGTCATCTGTAACGGTTTCGTTATTTCCCTTAGAAGAAAAGAAAGGGAAGGTGAATAAACCAAATAAATCGTCATGGGAGCCTTCAAATAATTTACCACCCCCTTATCAAGGGCGGGACTCGAGAGGTGATCGGGAGGGCATTTACCCACTTATGCCACCCTTCTCCATCGGCTCCCCCATCCTCCCCTCCCTCCAGTCGCACAAGGAGTAAAATAAAAATACATGATGATTGCTATGTTTTGTGTTAATAAAGCCATTAAGCTGGTGTAAACATCTACTGAGGAGTATCCCAGACTAGGTGATGTCCAGGATGGGAATAGTTAAAGTAACTTATAAGTAGAAGGGCAGGATGATTGCTGTCTGTAATGTTAATTAAGCTTGTTGGGAAAAGTAAATGACCCTTAAAGACCATCATGTTGCTGTATGCATGCTGGAAACTTTCTGTAAAATTATGTAATATGAGGATGGCCTGCATGGCAATACAGAGACACGCTTGGAGAAGCTATTCCCGTGTCTCCCGGCACCGCAATAAAAAATACCTGCTTGTCAGCTTGAAAACTTTGTTGACAAATTCCTGGAGTTTTCTCCAAATCAATTTGGCACCCCAGATGGGACCCCTCTCTGCTCGGCTGCAGGACCTGCTGAGGACAGGGCTCCCTAGGGCCCTCGGGAGTTTTTTTTTTTTCCCAGAGGGACACCTTGACTCATTTGAATCACTGCGGGAGCAGACAAAGACCATCTCATAAAAGGTATTATTTTCTTTTATATAGTCTGTAAGATGCAGGGGACATCTTATAGAAAAAGTTTTGAATTTTTATTGGTATTTGACTTATGTTATAGGTTGTTATAGCTATGATTTTGGTCTTGTGATTTTGGTATTGGTGACAGACTGTTATAACTGTGTTATTAATTGTTCATTTGATAAAATTTTTGTCTCTGTCTCAAGTGTTGTAACTGGTGGAGGGACTAATGCGAGAGGACGAGGCAGAGGTAGAGGAGGAATGACAGGCAGAGATGAGAAATTGAATTCTCTTGTGGGATGGGATCAGTGTGCATACTATAAGGAGTTTGGATGTTGGAAGTGAGACTGCCCTGGGGGAAGCACCCACCCAAACAGGAACTTTACTACAGTATGTGGCTGACCTATTAATTGCAACCAAAACTGAGAAAGAATGTGTTCAATGGACTGTAGAATTGTTAAACTTTCTGGGGCTAAATGGATACCGGTAAAATAATGGAGGGTCTTGACTGAACCTGGAGACACCAAGCTGACCCTCAAAAGGACTTAATGAGTAACTGAAGGAATTCATATTGACTCTTGTAAAATGATAAGGGAAATACAGGTATAACTGGGCCCAGAGTTTCAATTGTTAAAAGTATATTATTGCTTGTAGGGAGGACCAAGAATATTTTTTGAGAAATCAGTTACAGTTCTTTTGCATTCGGTGTAAAATTATCACCTCATTGGAACAGTTGTTTTGAGGCAAACGTTATTGCCATAATAACTGATGGAAAATATACCTCTGACCTACCAGAGAGGGCAATACCGGAGGGAATAAGGTGTTGCAGCTGAAAAGGTCTGCCGAGGGCTGCAACCCCTGGGGCTGTGACCACTGAGCACTCTGATCCTGACCGGAACTCTTCTGGTGTTGGTCCTGATAAGACCCGTAAGGGAAACTGCCACGGCTAGTAGAAACAACAACTGTAGTGACTGTGTTACTGCAACTAGATGAGGAAAAGTGACCTCTCAAACACTGATCTATCACACTGTGTATGAATGCAAGGGAACGGTAACTGGCTATATATATTCAAACTCAATATGGACTTTGTAAAGAAGAACAAACTCAGCAGAAGGAAGACTAATGGCAACAAGCCAAATAATAACTAATCTAAGCCAACCTGTATGGGTAACCTTTAATGCCTGTGACGCTATTGATGATGACCTATATTCAAATTGTGGAAACTTGAATTGGAGGAGGTATTATAGAGAATGTGAAATATATTTGTCCCTGAGCAAAAGAGATATCATATTTACCTACAGGTTGTTATGCAGATTGGGATTATGATAGTCAGTCTGAAAGAAGTTATAATTTTTGTGGACATACTGGATGGAGTTGTGCCTGCTGGAGTACAACTCCTACCTGGGAATGGCCCCAAGAATGCAAGGGAACCCAATTGGGGGCAGAGGTTAGAAAGGGAATAACTTTTCCCAATTGCACAGCCCATTCTTGTAATCCTGTCAATCTAACTATCTGGAATCCAGGACAATGGAGACAAGAGGAGGTAGAAACTGGACTAGCAGTTTATGGAACTGGAGAAGATCCAGGGGTGATTTTACAAGTAATAATTAAAGAAAAATTTAGAGAGTCAGTACAACACCACTTATTATTCAATTCCTTCTATCATGAAATGGAAACAGGAATCCAATATGAAATTCCCACAGTTGCTACAAATCTCTTTGTAAATATTGCTGAAAATATAGCTAAAGCATTGAATGTAACCAACTGCTATATTTGTGGGGGAACTAACCAAGGGGAGAGATGGCCCTGGGAGGCAATGGAGAGTAATATAAACATCCCTACATTCTGGAAAAATCGAAAAGGGAAAAATAGGGGACCAGTTGTTAAATGCCACCAATCCTAACCTAACCAAACATTGCTGGCTGTGTTCTGGGGTAAAGCCTTCTTTTTATGAAGCAGTGGGAGTTACTACAAAGGCTAGGCATGTAAATGGTTCTAACCCAGCAAAATATACATGGGGAAAGGAAAATCAAAGGATAACATTGACTCAGGTCACTGAAAAGAGCAGATGTGTAGGAAGAATTCCAAAACATCAGGAACATCTATGTGAAGTTAATAAAATTGCTGCTAAACAGAAAAAAAAACAACAGCTAAGTGGTTATGACCAGCCAAAAACGCCAAGTGGGTTTGCTCAAACATAGGTGTAACACCTTGCCTGTCGCTAGAATTGTTTAATGATTCCTCAGATTTTTGTATCCAGGTAATGATAATACCAAGAATTATTTACCATCCTGGAAATTATACGTATGACCACCATACTGCCCACGACCATCACCTGATTAAAGGAGAACAATAGCCACTTTGATGATCTTGGGAGGTACAGGATACAGAAGTAGCCTCATTAATAAAACAAAGTAAAGAATTTCACACCTTAAAAATGGCTGTAGATGAGGACTTAGTTAGAATCGAACAATCCATAAGTGCCCTAGAGAAATCTGTGTGGTCATTGTCTGAAGTAGTATTACAGAATTGAAAAGGATTAGACCTAATACTCCTACAACAAGAAGGGCTTTGCGCCGCACTTAAGGAAGAATGTTGTGTATATTCTGACCACACTGGAATTGTAAGGGATACCATGACCAAGTTACAAGAAGGATTAGAAAAGAGAAAAAAGGAGTGAGAAGCCCAAAAAAGTTGGTATGGGTCATGGTTTAACTACTCTCCATAGTTGACTACATTACTATCTACCATTACAGGGCCCTTAATATTGTTAATTCTGGGACTAAATTTTGGCCCCTATGTGTTTAACAAAGTGATTGCAATTGTGAAAGGTACACTAGAGACCGCCCACTCGATGCTCATGAGGGCTAAATATGAGTCATTAGATCAGAACTCTGCAGTAGAAGATGCTTTAATTTTAACCCACGTGGAACTCCAAAGATGAACAAAATGGTAAACAGAAAAAGGGGGGATTGTGACGAGTGAATTCCTGTTTGTTAATCAAATCTTGTTTGCTTAAAAGTTAATTGTTTAAGAGTTACTTGACTTACTTGAAGGTTATTGGAAAATTTCGACACGTTGAAATTTGGCTTATAGATTGCAAGCATCTTTTAAAAGTAAACTATGTATGGAAAAGAAGATAAAGAGCCTTCCTCCCCACACCCACCGAGAGGCCGAATGAGACCCCTTATCAATGGGCCACACAGACACAGAATACACCAAGAATAGCACGTACACTGGATGAAAAAGTGTATAAAACCAGTGACTTTGGGGAAATGGGGTGCGGGCCGTTGGCGGAGCAGAGACTCCCCAGCCGCCAGTGCTGTTTTGCTTGCTGTTGCTTGCTCAATAAACCAGTTTGATTCATTGGCCTGGCTCTAGTCAATTTATTTGAGCCACTCTTTATAACACTCGGCAACCACCTCCTCCCACTCCTTGCCTGCCCCGACCTCCTCCACCAGCAGCTGTCCCCTCGCGGCCTCCGGCCCAGCTCCCGCTTGGTCCCCAGGGCCACTCTTCCGGGCCACTTCAGCAGCCACCGGCTCCTGGGGCAGCTCCCCCTCGGCTTCCCATGGCCTCACGCCAACAGAGGCGAGGGCGAAGGCCAGGACAGTGAAGAGCAGGCGGACGGCCAGGTACCAGTCCACGGCCACGTCTGTCCCGCCCTGCTGCTGGAGCACTGCCATAAAGTACAGTGAGACAAGAACCTTAGCCCAAGCCCCAAACCTGATAAACACTAACACTGCAAATACCAGGCCTAAGTAATGTACTACATTCTGAAACTGTGAGATCAAGAGGAACAACTCTGAGAGCCAATAAATCAGCATTGTGACAAGTGACTATTAATCCGGTCAGATCTGTCATTATCTCAACCCCTCGTGCCCCACGCTGGGCGCCAAAAAGAACTGTCATGGTTTAACCTGAGCCAGACAGCTTGTTCTCCCCCCCTTCTTGCTGTCCCCCTACTCCTGGAGGGACGGAGAGGAGAATCAGAAAGAATGCAACTCCCACGGGTTGAGATAAGAACAGTTTAGTAACTAAGGTATAACACAAATCACTACTGCTACCACCAATAATAGTAATGATAAAGGAAATAACAAGGGAAGAGAATACAACACCTCATCACCAGCCAACCGATAACTCGCCCCCCCAGCCCGACCAAGCACCGACCGATACCTCCTCCAACCCTGCAGTCCCCTAGCCCTTCCGGCTAACTCCCCGTTACCTCCTGGGCATGACGTGCTGTGGTATGGAATACCTCTTTGGTCAGTTTGGGTCAGGTGTCCTGTCTCTGCTTCCTCCCGGCTTCCCTCCTCCCTGGCAGAGCATGAGGCTCACAAAGTCCTTGGCCAAACCAAAACATCATTTTTATCACCTCTGTTCCCAGCCCGAAAGTCAAAACACAGCACTGCACCAGCTACCAAGAAGGAGAAAAATGACTGCTACTGCTAAACCCAGGACACCGCCTGCCCCAGCACTCATTCCACGCTTAAACAGAGGAGCTGCTCCCATCATTTCCCCCTTGGATTTCCCTGTTTTCTTTTTTTTTTATTTTTTTTTTCCTCTCACAGCTGCTCACTCTGCTCTGCAGGGGCTGCAGATGCCTGCCTGTGCAACAGCATTTTTGTTTTAACCTGTCAGCAGAGCGACCCGAATCAAGAAGACAATCTCAATATGAGTTACGCTTCTTGTTCAATGTTCTGCTTAGTAGGCATGATAGGTACAGACAATACTTTTGCTTAAGCAATCGAATTCTTCCAACCCCCCTGTACAACCCCCCTGTACATTGGTCAACCCTCTGCATCAATCCCCCCTTTTGTATAAAGTGAGTAAATTCTTTTACTCTATTATTTATGACATAGCTATCCATGTTCCTTCTATCGATTTATGAAGTGATTTCAATATGCATTGTATTATGCAAGGTGCAATCATTAAAATGAGTAATCCTGTAGCTAAGATTAGAAGGCCTTGTTTAAGTATTTCCCTGAACCATCCAGTAACTGCTAGGTTATTTAGCCATTCATCCAATCCGCCTCCAACAATTCTAAGCTCTTGCATATTTTCCTGTGATTTTCAGAGCTTAGCATGAATTGATTCAGAATGGTCAGATAAATTTACGGAGCACATACCTTCAAAATCCTCACAACCATCCTGTAACAATATCTTTGTTACCTCCCTGGCTTGAGCGCGTCTACTTGGAAAGGCTTCTGGCCAACCTGAAAAGGTGTCTGTTAGTACCAACAAATGTCTATACCCCTTTTTCTGTCCTTTTGAAAATTCTGGTGCAACATGTTATATACTGCTATTACCATCCAGAGTCTTTTTTAAATAGTTTCCTGTTTCTACTTGATATTTACATTTCATTTCATTTCATTTCATTCATTACATTTCATTTCTTTTTCAATCTTCATAATTTATCATAGATCATTTATAATTCCAGGAAGAAAATTTTCTTATACCAGAAGTAATCAATATTAAAACAATTAACTTTAATATTCTTGCAACCAGTTGCCTTAACCAGGAGAGATCAGGTAACCATGAAGGTAACTTCTTCAAACCTCAAGAGGTATCATCCTTGGCCATTTTATTAAATATTTTTTTTTGTTTCCAGATTTCCTCCAGATCTGTTTCAGGAACAGGAGTTCTCATTGATCCTTGTTCCACTGGGATTATATCAATGGTTTTACTTTCTGTTTCCTATGGTTGCTGCAATATTTATGATTGGCTTCTCTAATTCACTTATTCCCAAAGATGGAATTAGCCATCTCACAAAACTATGAAATGCAGTACTCTGTTCAGCAATAGGGTTAAACCCTCACTTAACCAATACCATCCTTTCCCTTCAGGAACAGGCCACCACTAAACCACAATACCATCTCTATTAATAGTGTGATTACAATGTGAATAGTGACATTTAGTGACATACCTGTGGCATTTAAACAAACATAGT
Source organism: Neopsephotus bourkii (assembly GCF_033783945.1). Taxonomy (NCBI): domain Eukaryota; kingdom Metazoa; phylum Chordata; class Aves; order Psittaciformes; family Psittacidae; genus Neopsephotus; species Neopsephotus bourkii. The sequence continues at coordinate 21,324 of NW_026901133.1, read as the reverse complement.
CTCCTATTCTGGTTCCTGGTGTAGTACATCTTTCCATGAGATAGTGTTGGAAATTGGAATGCCAATGAATGGAAGGCCCTGATCTTCCCATGATTCAGGCAACCGTGCACACACACAACAGTCACTACAATTAACAACTTTAGTAACATTCTGCATTAATTTCAGGTATAAGTATTAGTCCCAAGGTGGTATGTCAGTTATCACATAAATCCAAATTATGACTGGTATGATTTCATATGCGAGGGTCCTGAAGGCTCGATCCACCATGTCTTCTCTGGTTCTGGTGCTTTCTTTGTTCCTTTATCTTCACTGCTGTAAAGGTGGTCAATATTATCTGGTACGGTCCGCTCCACTTTTCCCGTAGAGGATCTCCTGAAAAATTCTTAAACCCAGTCTCTGGATCTAAAAGGGCAAGTCTGATAATCCACGCCTCTCGCTCTTGTCCTCAGTATTTTCTTCTTTCTTCTAATTGCTTTTCTCAGATTGATCAGAAACTTTAGGAGATAACCTTCTCCCACTTCCAGAAGACTTTCTCCTTTAAACTGGGACTGATATTGTCTTCCATATAAAATTTTACATGGGATAGCCTCTTCTTTCGACCGAGGTTTAGTTCAAATTCTCAATAAAGCCAGTGGTAAGGCTTGGTATCAGTATCTTGACATACTAATCTGTTGTTTTATTATCTTTCCAACTTGCCCACTGGCCTGTATGGAACATGTAGTTGCCAATGAATTTCTAATTTTTGCTAATTTCTTGTACTAAAGGTTGAGCCTCGGTCAGAAGAAATTGCCTCTGGAAGAGTTCCCTGGTCTACTATCTGAAAGGTAGAGAGGTCAGGATGCAGAATGAGTCCAGCTATCACCACTTGTTGCATGGATACACAGCCCAGCAGCTTCCCAGTCTCCTGAAGGAAAGAGAATTCTACCTCGGAACCCTTAATAAAGTGTTTGCTTCACAGTGGCTGAACCACCGACAAGTAGTGTGTGGGACAGAATGCAACAAAGTGCTACCTCTCTTTCTCTTACCTTAGTTAATTATTGCACCTCCACCCCAAAATGATACTTATTATAATCGAAGTATGTAGACTGCCAAGGAAAACATTAGGAAGCAATTAGGAGCACAGTTTTGAATCAGAGTAATACTTCACCATCACCCATTCTCATCTGAAAATATGGTATTGTGCAGATGGCTGTGAACCAAAACGCCAGGTCTGTACCTCAGGCAGCATTTGTCTAATCTGCATAGAGCGATTTGCATCTGTTTGCAGGATAGAGAGCAACAATGGGGTTGGATTTTTCTTCTTGTCCTGCAAATGCTAAGTTAATGAGTGATGCTAGCTTTGCTAAATGGTAGCTATCTGCCTGACAGAAGTTTCTAGTAAGATTTTTTTCCTCATTATGCTCAGTTTTGTACAGTTTGGCTTTATGTATGGTTCTGTGCTGATGAATTTGAAAAGTTGTTACAAACATCAAAACTGTGGTTAAATTCCAGATATTCTTCAGGGTAGCTAGAAGTGTTCCAAGCTTAAAAAAATAATTTCAAATCTTCAGGATATCTTCCTTTGTTTTTTTTCAGTTTGTGATTATTTTTTTTTCTCTAAATCTATTTTCAGTGTTCAAATAACTTCCCTTGCTTATGTACCTTTGTATGCTTTAGAAAAAAATGAAATCTCTTCAGACTCTTAATGTTTCAGATCCAAATCATCACTTTATAGGAGAATATTAAAATAATGTCCTACATGATTAGCAAATGGAGGGAGATCATACTTCTTAGGTTATGTTCTCTCTGCTGGAGTTAGTAGCCCAACTTCATTGGTGGAGGTTGCAGTTTCATGTGGTACCGCAAAAGATGGTCAAAGAAACTCTCCAAGACTCGATTTGGAGTTTTAGAAAGCAGGCATTCTATATTGCAGCTCTGGGTGCACACACAAATAATTTCACAAAGGTGAGCACACCTGTAGTCTGCAAGCATCATCTGTATACCCACCACACTTATGCATGTTTACGACCTTTCCAGGAAATGTTTTACCAGGAACCGCTCACCCTTTAATAGCCCCATATGGCCAGTGTGAAAGTCTAACAGAGAGTGGAGTCTAGCAGTAACTATTGTGGCCTGAATGAAGTCACACCACCCTTGAGTGCTGCCGTACCAGCCATGCTAGAACTTCAGTATGAACTGGAGTCAAAGGCAGCCAAGTGGTATGCCACAACTGATATTGCCAATGCATTTTTCTCAATTCCTTTGGCAGAGGAGTGTAGGCCATAGTTTGCTTTTCCTTTGTGGGGCGTCCAGTATGCTTTCAACGAACTGAACCAAGGGTGGAAACACAGCTGTACCATATGCCATAGACTGATGCAGACTGCACTGGAACAGGGGCAAGCTCCAGAACACCTGTAATACATTGATGACATTATCATGTGGGGAGATAAAGTGGAAGAAGTTTTTGAGAAAAGGAGGAAAATAATCCAAATCCTGCTGAAAGCCGGTTTTGCCATAAAATGGAGTAAGGTCAAGGGACCTGCACAGGAGATTCAATTTTGGGGAGTAAAATGGCAAGATGGACATCTCCAGATCTCCACAGATGTGATCAACAAGATGACATCAGTGTCTCCATCAACTAATAAGGAAGAAATACAAGCTTTCTTGGGTGTTGTGGGGTTTTGGAGAATGCACATCCAAAATTACAATTAGATTGTGAACCTTCTCTATCATGTGACCAGGAAGAAGAATGGATTTAAAAGGAGCCCTGAGCAACAACAAGTCTTTGAGCAAATTAAAGAAGAGATAGTTCATGCAGTAGCCCTTGTACTGTCCAGACTGGGACTGATGTGAAAAATGTTCTTTACACTGCACCTGGGGAGGATGGTCCTACCTGGAGCCTCTGGCAGATGGTGCTTGTTGAAGAGGCCCCATTGTCATGGTTTAACCCCAGCCAGATAGGTACAGACAATACCTTTGCTTAAGCAATCGAATTCCTCTAACCCCCCTGTACAACCCCCCTGTACAACCCCCCCTGTACATTGGTCAACCCTCTGCATCATTTGCTTTTGCTCAGGGACCTGGATATAATTTGGTGGGTAATGTGGTAAGATGGGGAAGTCTGATGTGGACCTCAAGGGGAGGTCGGGTGTTAATAGTTCTGTTGGTTGTTCTGCAAAAGGATTCTGGATTGACAACACTGACCATAATTTCTGTATCATGATGTTGCACAAGGGTGGCCTGGTATTTAAAAAAAACATGAGAGTGGGCTTCTTTCTGTTCCAGGACTGCTGATACCACATGGGACACTAGCACAGTAATCCTTTGTCCCAAGGTGAATTTGCGAGCCTCTTCAATATTCATGACAACTGCTGTCACAGCCCTTAGGCATCCAGGCCATTCTATGCTCGCTTCATTTAGCTGTTTTGAAAAATACATCACTGCCCTCTTATAGGGTCCTAGTTTCTGAGTAAGGACCACCAAAGCTATTCCCTGTTCTTCATAGGAATATAGCCAAACGGATTTAGTCATATCCAGAAGTCAGAGCTGCAGCTCTCATTAGCTCTGCTTTTAAACTTCTAAAGCTCTCCTCTGATGAATCAGCCTATTCCAAAGAGAGAGGGGTTTAACAGTTCATCTAGGGGTCTTACCAGAACACCATAATCATGCATCCAAAGTCTGCATCATCCAGTCACTCCCAGGAACATCTGGAGCTCCTTGATGGTTGTTGACAAATGGCTTCTCTTCTAGCAGTTCCAAGTTCTCTTTGTCCTCCTGTTATTTCATATCCTAGGTAGGAAACTTGGGTTTGGACTAGTTGGGTCTTTTGTCTGGTTACCCAATAACCATTCAGTCCCAGAAAATTCAATAATTCCACCATTCACTGAACACATTCTTCTTTTGTTTCAGTAGCAATTGATAGGTCATCCACATATTGTAACAGAGTCCCAATTTGAGCAGGTGGTTTCCATGATTCTAGTTCCAGTGCTAACTGATTTTGAAAAGTCGTTGGACTGTTTTAAAACCCTTGAGATAATACTGTCCAAGTTAATTGGGTTTTCCTTACTGTGTCAGGATTTTCCCATTCAAAAGCAAACAAATTCTAGTTTTCTTTGGCCAGTGGTAAGCAAAAGAAAGAGTCCTTAAATCCAAGATGGCAAATCATTTCTGATTCAATTTAGTCAATAAGGAAAATGGATTAGCTATTACTGGATAAATATCCTCTATAAATTTGTTGATTCCTGCGATCTTGAACCAATCTGCAACTTTATTTCTTTACTGGCAAGATAGGAGTATTATATTCCAATTTACATTCAATTAATATAAATGATTTTATTTTTTTAAATTCCCTTTCCTGCAATTTTAGGGGGATATTGTTTTATTCTAATTGGGCAGGCCCCCCTTTTTATTTCTACTTTAACAGGCAAAGCATTTTTCGCCTTACCTGGAACTTCAGATGCCCATACTCCCAGATATACCTGATTAAGGATTTCTTCTATTTCAGGGAGGTCCTCCTGTTTGCTTTTTCTGTTGAATTAAAGATATACTTAAAACTGCAATGAATTGATTTTTAACTCTTAATTCCATTTTGCCTTCTTTAAATGTTGCGTCTTGCCCTAATGAAGATTTCGGAGAATTCAGCGTGCGTAAAAATTTTATGCATTCCTATTTGTTATCCCAATTTGTACTTTAAGGGTTGCGGGGTTATTTTTTTTTTGTTTGTTTGTTTGGTTTTTTTTCCGGGTTTTTTTTTTTTCCTTTCCTTGGTGGCCAGCAGCTCCCACATCTGTAACAAATTCTTTTCCCTCTGATTTAACGCCGAATAAGTTGCTTCCGTATCCGCTAAAATTCCACTTTATTTTTTCTAGTTCATAGTTTTAATTTAACCAGTGGATCTGCTAGGGTAGATACCCCAGGTCCCTTGTCAGTCTAGTTTCGATTCAGCAATGTGAATGCGCTGCTTGTTGCAGGTGACAGCAATCTCCTCCTCCTTATCAATATCTGATAGGACAGATATAGAGGGTGCTCCTCTCGGAGGTATCCGTGATATATGATTTTCCTATTTATAACTTTTAAATATAATTCCCCCAGTATCACAGGCCGAACAACATCTCTCCAGCTTAGCTTTCAGTTTTTCCCTGTCCTTTTCCAAAGCCAAAATTAGGGATCTGGCAGAGCTATATTAATTTCACATTCTGCCTGCCACTCCGGGTGGTTTCTTAAAGTGAAAAACATATCTGTATATAGTACTTAATCCCATTTTCCTGGCCACCTCAAAACCAACATTCATTGTAACAATGTATTATAATTCAGAGTTCCATTTTTAGGCCGTTTCTCCTGATCTTCCAAAGCATATAAAGGCCACCATTGGTTACAATATTTTAACAATGTTTTTTTGTTTACCGAGCCCCCAGAAGACCCTCCTAGTTCTTTCCAATGTGCTAAAAGGTAACCCAATGGGGTTTTCTTAAGAATTCCCTTGTTTTGACTGGCTCCCATTTCAAACAATCTTTTACAAATCTCTGCAGCTTCTCTTTCGCAGTGCTCTGCAAATGCACTTAAAAAATATGAGAGCACCTACACACGAGTGTTATCATATTCTCAGGGGGTTCAGTAAATTAATATCTCTGGGTTCTACAGATCAACTCCCCTGTTGTTAGATCACAGTTTTGGTTCCAGCAAAATTTACACTGTCCTAGTATCCACGGCAGGTTCCACTGTTCAAAAGTTATTATGCACCCATATGTGAGGCTACAAGCCTCTGGTACTGAGTGTAAAGTCCAGGTCTCAAGAGTAGGACTACAGATATTAGAGGTTATACTTCTGTTATACAGCCACTGGGGCGCAGAGGGAACTCTTCTTAACACGCCCCCCCCAATAGCAACAGTTTACTTTTGTCTACTCCTCCCCCACCGCTTAAGCACTGTAATCTTTAACACTAATGACAGACATATACACACAAAGCACTTAAGACACAACACAAAACAAAGACGGCCGCTCTCCTCGCGGAGAACACAGAACCGCGGATCAGGACTCCACACTCGCTTCGTAGCTATGCTACGTCTCAGTCACACAGAAACACAAACACACTTGGGATCCCACACACCCACACTATGGTTCCGCTTACCCTTCTCCTGCTTCTTATGGTAGCAGGTCCGTCCTGCTTCCCAAAACTTGGGATGCAGCGAAAACCCAGACTCACCCAATCCACCCTCAGAGTCGCTAAGCTGTTGCTCTATCGGTCTGCGAGTTTCCTGCTTGCAAGCCCTACCTACCAAGGGGAACTACACTGTGTTCCAGACATCTCTGTGCACCTTACCAGCAGCCCCGGGCCATGCGTATGCCTTACAGGCCCCCTAAATTACCTAAATTTCAAGCATACCGTTTTTCCACAGTCAACACAGGTTTTTGTCTGTCCCCGCAGTGAGCGAATGAGAAGCGGAGCTCCTCCAGGCAAGCGGCCTGGGGTGCCTAGGATGTCCGCCCCTCCACCGATCCTGCAGCTGAACAGAGGTCTCCTGCCTGGCTCGCCAAATTGATGCGCGGATTGACTCCACAACTCGTTAAAGTTGTAAAGTAGGTATGCTTTTTATTCAGAGCTGAGACTCACGGGGATAATTCCTCAAAGTCATGCGTGCCTCAGTGTTGTTTCCCTCTACATTTATAAGGTTGCACCATACGCCTATACATATTCATGTCCTATCCCCGCTTCTTATTACAATGAGCTAGAAGGTCCTTTGCGCCTGCGCAGTGCCCCCTCTGGTCATGGGCAGGGGTCTCAAGATGAAGTAAATGAGTCTTCCTCCTGTGGGTAGGGGTCTTCAAGATGAAGTAAATGAGTCTTCCTCTTCTTGAACTTTTCACCTTTTAGTCTTCACGTATGGCCTTAGGGTTTGGTCCCAGCCATAAACCATCTGCTTCTCCCCCTTAACAGTAGATTCAGGGGTCTGCTTTTCCTTATCAATAGGTGCTTATCAGTAGAATCAGGTGTCTGCTTTTCCTTGTCAATAGAACCAAGTGTCTGCTTTTCCTTATCAATAGTTAGTGCCTTTGTTCTGCTTAGTAGGCATGATAGGTACAGACAATACCTTTGCTTAAGCAAGCAAATTCCTCTAACCCCCCCCCCCCGTACAACCCCCCTGTACAACCCCCTGTACTTTGGTCAACCCTCTGCATCAGTGCTTCAGCCATCGGTTTTCTTAATTGCAGTACGTTTTACATTTATGAATAAGCTGGGCAGTAGTCTCCAATGTTGAGTCCATCCCTCAATCACGAGCCCATCTCTAAGTTGCATCTCTGCATAGGTGGCCTGAGTTGTCATGGGCCCATGGGGCCAAAAATAATTCTCATGTTGCCAATAAGAATCTGTGCTGGGTTCAGCAGTGGCAGTCATTTTTCTCCTTCTTAGTAGCTGGTGCTGTGCTGTGTTTTTTACTTTCAGCCTGGGAAGAGTGCTTGATAACACCAATGTTTTTAGTTGCTGCTAATTAATGTTTATTCTGACCAAGGACTTTCTGAGTCTCATGCTCTGCCAGAGAGGAGGGGAAGTCTGGAAGAAGCAGAGACAGGACACCTGACCCATACTAGCCAGAGGTATCCCATGCCACAGCATGTCATGCCCAGTTTATAAACTGGGGACAGTTACCCGTAAGTACTAGATTGCTGCTCGGGTTGGGCTGGGTATCGGTCGGTGGGTGGTGAGGTTGTATTCTCTTCCCTTGTTATTTCCCTTATTATTGGTGGTAGCAGTAGTAGTTTTCTATTATACTGTAGTTATTGGACTGTTCTTATCTCAACCTGTGGGAGTTATATTCTTTTGATTCTCCTCCCCATACTTCCATGAGCGGGGGGGAGTGAGTGAGCAGCTGCGTGGTTCTGAGTTACTGGCTGCGCTTAAACCACGACAGTTATTTGTGGAGCCCAATGTGAGGCTTGAAGATTTGAGATAATTCTGACCAGAGTGTGTCTAATCATACTTGTGTTAAGCAGTCATTGTTTTAGGTAGTCACTTGTCACAATACTGGTTTATTTGCTCTCAAAGTTGTTACTCTTGATCTCAGAGTTTCACCATGTCAAGCCTTACAGCCAGTATTTGCTGGTTTAGTGTTCATCAGCTGGGGTGCCTGGGCTAATGGTATTGTTTCTCTGTAGTTGTAATACAATCGACTCCTTGATCATGAAACCGATCTGGCTTGTGTTCCCAGTGTGGTCATCAACTCTATACTGATTCAGAGAAACCGCCAGGAACAAACTTGCCAACAAGGTTTTCAAGCTGACAAGCAGGTATTCTTTATCGTGGCACTAGGAGACACGGGGGAATAGCTCCTCCTAACATGTGTCCCCCTATTGCTACACAAGCCACCCTTATATAGTGCCTGGGCATACATGCATATTCATGAGGCTACTTATGGATTGCATCATTTTCCAGAATGTTCCCTGCATGCGTACAGAATTGTGGTGGTGGTCTCTGAGGGTCGTTTACTTCTTCCAACAATCTTCATCACTTCTGGCAGCCTTTGAAGCACTCAGTAGATGCTTATACCAGCTTAATTGGTTTGTTAGCACCAGAGACATAATAATCCTCCTGTCCTCCTACTTATCAGTTAAACTGTAGCCCATCCTGAACACCTGCATTTCCCAGATACTCCTTATCCCTGTGTCCTGTTCTTCTAGACTGTTTTTCTTAAAACTATGTCAACTATAACAATTTATCTTGTACAAGAATTCTCAGTATGTTCTCTAGCTGTAGTCTACTTTTTTTTCTGTGTATCCTGCACCTCAGTAATTTTCCATTGCTACTGTTGCAAAGCCATCAAACTTAACATTACTTAAAACTGATTCTAAATGTTTATATATTCCATTTTTAATTTTGTGCTCCCCCTTGTCTCAAATCCCCCCTTTTCCTGTCCTTTTGCAAATTCTTTTGCAACACTTTATATAGTACCATTGCTGTCTAAAGTCTTTTTGAAATAATTTCCCATTTCTAGTTGATGCTTGATTTAATTTCTCTTCCAATCTTCATAATTTATCACAGACCGTTTACAACACCAGAGGGAACATTGTATCATACCACAAGTAATCAATATTAAAACAATTAACATCAGTATTCCTGCAACCAGTTGGCTCTACCTGGAGAGATTACATAACCATGAAGTTAACTTTTTCCATATTTCCTCAAAACCCCAGAAGGTGTCATCCATAGCCATTTAATGAAATACTTCAGTTTGTTCCCAAATTTCCTCTAGATCTGTTTCAGTACTGCCACTTTGGTCTATATAGGAACAACAACTTTCATTGATAATGGAACAAGCCCTTCCTTGTGATGCCAGTAACATGTCTAGAGCCATTCAGTTTTGTAACATCACCTTAGGTAGTCTAGTTATCTCTTGTTGTTCTGACTGGATTATGTCAATGTTTTTACTTTCCATTTCCTCTATGGTTGCTGAGATATTTACAATTGCCTTCTCTAATTCACTTACTGCCAAAGATGGAATTAGCCCTCTTACAAAACTATGAAATGAGTTGTGCCGTTCAATAACAGTGTTAAACCCTTGCTTAATTCGTTTAGCAAAACTTCTAATCCGGGTCCTGGAAGGGTACCTATTGATAATAGTAAAATTGGGTATTACAGCACTTAAGGTGCATGCCCCTTTCCAGTTGGGGGTAAAATCTTATAAGCATTTTTTCCACATAACCAATACCATCCTTTCCCTTTAGGAATGGGCCATCACTGAACTACGATACCATCTATATTAATAATTTGAATGGTGACCTACATCTGTGGCATTTAAACAAGAATGATTTCTTGCCCTGGTTCATGGTGTAATACATCTTTGTGCTCAGGTGTAGTATTTATTACCTGGGTTAGGATTAAGTATTCCAAATTTTAACCTTTTCTTCGGGTGTAGATTGCTAGTGTTCACCCACAAATTTGTCCATGAGACAGTGTTAGGAATTGGAACTCCAATTAATGGGAGATCCAGGCTTTCTCCTTCACACACCCAACAGTCACTACGATTAAAACATTAGTAACATTCTGCACTAATTTCAGGTATAAGTTCTGGTCCCAAGCTTGTGCGCCAGTTATTATATGAGTACAAATTATGATTTACGCAATTTCATATGTAGGGGTACTGAAGGTTCGATCCACCATGTCTTCTCTGGCTCTGGTGCTTTCTTTATTCTTGAATAATGCATCCAAGCAGGTTGTTCCTTTATCTTCACTGCTGTAAAGGTGGTCAGTAATATCTGGTATGGTATGCTCCACTTCTCCTGTAGAGGATCTCCTGAAAAGTTCTTAACATAAACCCAGTCTCCAGATCTGAAAGGGTGAATTGGATAATCCAAACCTCTTGCTCTTGTCCCTACTATTCTCTTATTTATCTCCTCCAATTTTTTTCCCAGATTGATCAGAAATTATCGGAGATAGTCTTCTCCCTCTTCCTGAAGACTTTCTCCTTTAAACTGGGACTGATATGGTCTTCCATACAAAATTTCAAATGGGCTAACCTCTTCTTTTGACCGAGGTTTAGTTTGAATTCTTAATAAAGCCAGTGGTAAACCTTGGTAGCAATATAAATTCATTTCCTGACATATTTTACTAATTTGTTGTTTGATCAGATGGTTCATCTTTTCTACTTGTACACAGGCCTGAGGCCTGTGTGGAACATGTAGTTGCCAATCAATTTCTAATTTTTTGCTAATTTATTGTAACAATTTTTCACTAAACTATGAACCTCAGTCAGAAGAAATTGCCTCTGGTACCCCAAAATGAGGTATTATCTCGTTAAATAACGTTTTTAATCACTTGTTTTGCATTATTTATCCTACAAGAGAATGCTTCTGGACAGCCTGAAAAAGTATCCGTTAAAACCAACAAATATCGGTAACCACCTTTTGTTGGCAATGCAGAAAAATCTATTTGCCGCTGCTGTCTTGGATAGCTTCCGCTCCCAAATGTCCCAATTTGATTTCTATTTTCAGTTTTAGGATTATTCTTAAGACATACCTGACATTGTTTTGTCACTAATTGAACTGTGGTGTATAGATTCCTTACTACAATTTGTTTGTCTAAATATTTATGAAAAGGGTTGCTACCCCAATGAGTACCCCAAACAGTTAAAGACTCTTTGTTATAGAGGACGATGTCTCAAGTACAAATATGAGGAGGTCTGGCAGTTTGATTATATCACACTCCCACCAACCTAGCCAAGGCAAGCGCCATGTGCTTATCATGGTGGAAACAACCACCAGGTGGCTGGAAACATATGCTGTGCCCCACACCACTGCCTGGAACACTATCCTGGGCCTTGAGAAAAAAATTTTGTGACGACACTGCACCCCAGAGAGAATTGAGTCAGAGAGTGGGACTCATTTCCGGAACAACCTTACAGGCACTTGTGCCAAAGAGCATGGCATTGAGTGGGTATATCCCATCCCCTACCATGCACCAGCCTCTGGGAAAATCAAACGGTACAATGGGCTGTTAAAAACTACACTGAGAGCAATGGGTGGTGGGACTTTCAAACATTAGGATACACATTTACCCATTGCCACCTGGTTGGTCAACACAAGGGGATCTGCCAACAGGGCTGGCCCAGCCCAATCAGAACTTCTACATACTGTAGAAGGGGATCAAGTTCGAGCAGTGTACATAAAAAAATTGCTGGGGAAGACAGTCTGGTTTATTCCTGCTTCAGGTAAAGGCAAACCCACTCGTGCGATTGCTTTTGTTCAGAGACCTGGATATAACCTCAAGGGGATTTGATTTTGGGGAAAACAGCCACTGAACTCAATTATATACTCTTGCCTGCTATGGAGAACTTTTAAAGCCCACCAAATAGATATCTTCAGGTCACCAGGAGCTGGCCCTGACTTCCCTCTGACCATCATCCCACCAAAGAATGAACTTCGATGAAAACAGATGAGCTCAGCAGTGACTAAAAGAGTTCGGCAGTGTCATTAGCAGGCAGCAATCCAAAACTACACACCGACTCTTGTGCCCTGAAAGACTGTTACAAGAAATGGAGTCTGACATCATGGACCAGATGAACTCAGCAGCAAAGGGATTGGTCCATGGACGAATGATATCTGTGTGTGTGTGTGTGTGTCTATAGAGATGTATATATATGAGTCAAAAGAGATTGTATATGAAAAAATGTGGGATCTGAGCATGACATGAATGGCATAGAATAAGGGGTGGATACTGTGCTGGGTTCAGCAGTAGCAGTCATTTTTTTCCTTCATTGCTGGTTGCTGGTGCAGTGTTGTGGTTTTGTCTTTCAGCCTGGGAACAACACTGATAACTCCAATGTTTTTAGTTGTTGCTAATTAATGTGTACTCCGACCAAGGACTTTCTCAGTCTCATTTATTGCCAGGGAGGAAGGGAAGCTGGGAGGAAACAGAGACAGGACACCTGACCCAAACTAGCCAAAAGGGTATTCCATACCACAGCACATCCTGCCCATTATATAAACTGAGGGCATTAACTGGAAGGTCCAGATCGCTGCTCAGGTTGGCCTGGGTATCATTCAGGATGTGGTGAGCAATTGTATTCTCTCCCCTTGTTATTTGCCTGGTCATTATTATTATTGGTAGTAGCAATAGTAGTTTTGTGTTTAATGTTATTTACTGGACTGTTCTTATCTCAGCCCATGGGATTTACACTCTTTTGATTCTCCTCCCCATCCCTCTGGGGTGTGTGTGGGTGTAGAAGAAGGGGTGGAGTGAGCAAGCGGCTGCTTGGTTTTTAGTTACCGGCTGGTCATAAACCATGACAATTAAAAAACTCAACCAACATGTCCTTGTGAGAAACTGAACCGAAATCAGACTCCACCGTCCATTGTCTCAAAGACTGGTATGAGAAGCTGGTATGAGATTCCACCAATCTATTGTCTCAGAGATGTGTGGCAAGAGTTGAGATAAGCCTCCACTGACCATTGACTGAGAGATGGGTGTGAGGAGATGAAATGGGACTCCACTGATCATCGAGTCTTAATTTCACTCTTGAGATCACAAAGGAAACAGGTACAACACTGGGGTTTTCTCCAGTTTGACCCTGACAGTCCTTTAACATTCTTTTCTCAGCTTATGAATCTGCCTGAAACAAAACCCTCTTTTCCTTCCTTCAAAAGCAAACCCTTTGGACAATAGGAAGTATAATCCAAAAATCAATTAATGAAAAAAAAAGTCACATGATGCTATCAAGTTTTTTTTTTAGAAAAGTCTAATGCAACATATTTTTATTTTTAAGTGTACATACATATATATATAAAGAAATCACTAGAAAGAAGCCACCTTAAAAGCTTAATTTGACCACACTGTATTGTTTCCTTTCTACTTTAAAATTTATTGTCTGTTTATTAGGTATTTAAGATCTTCCAGACTTGGTTATTCTCATGATTACCCACATGCTACACACAAACATTTTAATTAGGCTATTTAGCATGTATAATACATAACACTTTGCGGGTGGGGGAGGAAGTGTGACATCTAAATAGCTGAAAGTACCAGGTGACAGTTATTATAAAGTAGCAGCAGAAAAGAAACTGGATTCTTTCTCTTTGATAACCATAGAACATAATCTATACATAGACATCACTGATTTAAGTAACAGAAAACTGTTATTGGAAGGAAAAGAAAAAAAGATAATAACTTTTTTTAATGCCAAAATATGATTTGGATGCTTTTATATGGCAACTGCTTGCATAACTAAAACCAACCTTGGATGCTTAGCCTCCAGAAAGAAAATTTGTTTAAACATAATAGATAAGTTTACAAAATCTCACCTATATACCAGATGCAGAACTTTTTACAGTCTGCAAACTTCACAGATACAGCAACCTGGAACTTACAGGTGCAAATTAATTTTTAAACATATCCCCTAATGTGGAGACAGTGTTCTCACGGGAGAATGGATAATTGGTACATAAACTGAATAATCCTGAAAGATACAGCAAAGCCCTGAGAGGCCTGAGGAAGCTTAAGCAAGCAAGATAAGAAGCAGCTGTAATGCACCGAGTCAATGAGAACTGTGGACTGTTGGCAAGCTTTCAAGGTCAAGTTCTCACACCTGTGCTTAACCAATTGTGTGTTAGTCGCTAAGGGTCTTCAAGACATGTATCCAATCATAATATGCCAAATCACTGTAAGTGCCTGTAAAAAAAAGGGATATAAGGAGTTAAAGCTTTGTAATAAATTGGCATTAGCTGATCACATTGATCGTTCCTGCGTTGTCCGTGACTCCCGCGTCTACACCAACCCATGTGTCAGCTATTAACAAAAGGCACCCTACTGCCGGACAGAGAAGATATAGGAGGTACAGGCCACAAGCTACGCTGTGGTTTTACCTGAGGGATCATAGAGAAAACACAAGAAAGAGGGATAGAAAAACTACCTCAGCTCTGGAGGAACAGGTGCATGAATTGAAGAGGAGAACAAAGGTCAAGGCTGATCATCCCATGAAAGCTGTGGCTTCAGTCTCTGGTGAGCAGGTTCCCAGATGGAGTGGAAGAGCTGATTTTACTCCAGCTCCTGTGATAAATAAGACTAATCCCTGTGAATAAGACATAAGTGACCAATGTGATGACTATTAGAGGAGCTCTGCCACCAGCCAGGTGGAGGTAAGGGACAACTGGATTTACTGGACTGCGTGGATCAGATGGCCTGGCACATAAGTCCCACAGAAGTATAAGCCTCTAGTAGACAGAGGTGCACAGTGTACCCTGATGCCATCAAGCTGTCAAGGGGTGGAACCCATTCTTATTTCTGAAGTGACAGGAAGATCCCAAGAGTTAATTGTACTGGAGGCTGAACTCAGCTTGACTAGGAGGGAATGGCAAAAGCACCCTAACGTGACTGGTCTTTTGCTCTCACCTAACCCAGCATTATGACAAATGTTGAAGCTTTAATGTAATAATAATGCCTACACAGTAACCAAATCATTTGGTGCTGCTGCCTTGCTTTTTTTTTTTTTCTTCCCACCTACCCCTCCTTCCCTTTGTAAGGTTGTAAGTCCTTATCGTGGTTTAAACCCACCTAGTAACTCAGAAACAGGGAGCTGCTATCACACTTCCTACTTCTTCCTCCCCCTGCTGCCAGAAGGATGGGGAGGAGAATCGAAAGAATGTAACTCCCATAGGTTGAGATAATAACAGTCCAGTGTCCTGGATTCAGCAGTAACAGTCATTTTTCTCCTTAGTAGCTGGTACAGTGCTGTGTTTTTGACATCCAGCCTGGGAACAACACTGATAAAACTGATATTTTTATTTGTTGCTAAGTAAGCTGGGAGGAAGCAGAGACAGGACACATGCCCCAAACTAACTAAAGGGGTATTCCATGCCACAGCACGTCATGCCCAGTATATAAACTGGGGGCAGTTACCCAGAAGGGCTAAATCACTGCTCTGGTCGGGCTGGGTATAGGTCAGTGAGGGTTGAGCGGTTGTATTCTCTCCTGTTGTTATTTCCCTTATCATTATTATTATTGGTGGTAGCAATAGTGGTTTGTGTTATACTTTAGTTACTGGACTGTTCTTATCTCAACCTGTGGGAGTTACATTTTTTTGATTCTCCTCCCCATCCTTCTGGGAGCTGGGGGGGGAGGAAGACGGGGAGAGCAATCGAGCTGTATGGCTGACAAGGGATTAAACCACAACAGTTCTTTTTGGCTCCCAATGTGGGGCAGGAAGGGTTGAGATAATGACAAATCTGATAGGAGTGTGTCTAATCATATTTGTGATAAGCATTTATTATTTTGGATTAATAGTCACTTGTCACAATGCTGGTTTATTGGCTCTCAAAGTTGTTGCTTTTGATATCACAGTTCTAGAATGTCGTACCTTACTTACAGCTGGTATTTGCTGAGTTAGTGTTTATCTGCTGGGGGCCTTGGGCTAACCTTCTTGTTTCATTGTACTGTATGGTAATGACTTGTAATACAATAGAATCATTGAACATGAAACTGATCTGCCTTGCGTTCCCAGTGTGGTCACCACCTCTATACCTTGGGAAGTATATAATAGAAGTGTTTAACAATTATACATCTTTATTTCTCTCCTCGGGTGGTCAACCCATGAGGGAGACATTCCCTGATGCTCCCAGCCCCACCCCCGGATCTATCCAGCTGCTCAGGTGTACCAACCATTGGGTCAGCTATTAACAAAAGGCATCCTACTGCTCAAGAGAGAATATATAGAAGGTTATGTCACGGGCAACCCTATGGTTTTACCTGCAGGATCACGGAGAAGACATGATGAAGCAGGATAGAAAACCTACTTCAGCTTTGGAGGAACAGGTGAGTGAATTGATGAGAAAAAACGTCAAGGCTGATCATCCCATGAAAGCTGTGGCTTCAGTCTCTGGTGAGCAGGATCCCAGATGGAGTGGAAGAGATGATTTTACTCCAGCTCCTGTGATAAAGACTAATCCCTGTGAACAAGACATAAGTGACCAATGTGATGAATATTTGAGGAGCCCTGCCACCAGCCAGGTGGAGGTAAGGGACAATCGGATTTACTGGACTGCGTGGATCAGATGGCCTGGCACATAAGTCCCACAGAAGTATAAGGATATAGTAGATAAAGGTGCACAGTGTACCCTGATGCCATCAAGCTGTCAAGGGGTGGAACCCATTTGTATTTCTGGAGTGACATGAAGATCCCAAGAGTTGACCGTACTGGAGGCTGAAATCAGCCTGACTGGGAGGAAGTGGCAAAAGCACCCCACTGTGACTGGTCTTTTGCTCCATGCATTCTTGGCATAGACTACCTCAAATGAGGGTACTTCAAAGACCCAAAAGGGTACCGATGGGCTTTTGGTATTGTTGCTTTGGAGACAGAGGATATTGAGCAGCTGTCTACCTTGCTGGGTCTCTCAGAGGATCCTTCTGTTGTGGGGTTGCTAAAGGTTGAAGAACAAGTGCCAAACATGACCACAAGAATGCACTGGCGGCAATATTGCACCAACTGAGACTCCCTGATTCCCATCCATAGGCTGTTCCGTAGACTGGAGAATCAAGGAGGGATCAGTAGGACCTGCTCAAACTTTAATAGTGCTATATGGTCAGTGCGAAAGTCTAATGGAGAGTGGAGGCTAACAGTAGGCTATTGTGGCCTGAATGAATTCACACCATCACTGAGTGCTGCCATATCAGACATGCTAGAACTTCAGTATGAACTGGAGTCAAAGGCAGACAAGTGGTATGCCACACTTGATATTGCCTACACATTTTTCTCATTTCCCTTGGCAGCAGAGTGCAGGCCACAGTTCGCCTTTACTTGGAGGGGCCTCCAGTACAATTGGAACCGACTGCCCCAGGGGTAGAAAGACAGCACTACTATCTGCCATGGACTGATCCAGACTGCACTGGAACAGGGGCAACCTGCAGAGAATACCTGCAATACATTGATGACATTATTGTGTGGGGCGATACAGCGGAAGAAGTCTTTCAGAAAGGGAGGAAAATAATCCAAATACTGCTGAAAGCCGGTTTTGCCATAAAATGGAGTAAGGTCAAGGGGCCTGCACAGAAGATCCAATTTTGGGGAATAAAATGGCAAGATGAATGCAGACAGATCCCCACAGATGTGATCAACAAAATAACAGCAATGTCTCCACCAACTAATAAGAAAGAAACACAAGCTTTCTTGGGCTTTGTGGGGTTCTGGAGAATGCACATCCCAAATTACAATCTGAATGTAAGCCCTCTCTATCATGTGACCTGGAAGAAAAATTATTTCAAATGGGGCCAGGAGCAACAACAATGAGAAATAGTTCATGCAGTAGCCCTTGGACCAGTCCGGATCAGGCCAGATCTAAAAAATGTGCTCTACACCACAGCTGGGGAGAATGGCCCTACCTGGAGCCTCTGGCAGAAAGCTCCAGGGGAGACTCAAGGTCAACCCCTCGACTTTTGGAGTCAGGGATACAGACGATCTGAAGCTGGCTATGCCCCAACTGAAAAAGAGATATTGGCAGCCTATTAAGGGGTTATAGCTGCTTCAGAAGTGACTGGCACTGAAGCACAGCTCCTCCTGGCACCCCGGTTGCCTGCGCTTGGCTGGATGTTCAAAGGCAGGGTCTCCTCTACACATCATACATCCAATGCTACATGGAGTAAGTGCGCTGCACTAATTGCACAATGGGCTTGATTAGGAAATCCCAATCATCCAGAAATTCTAGAAGTTATCCTGGACTGGCCAGAGGGGAGAAATTTTGGAATGTCACCACAAGAGGAGATGATGCATGCTGAAGAGGCCCCACCATATAATAAACTGTCAGAAAGTGAAAAGCAGTATGCCTCATTTATTGATGAGTCCTGCTGTATTGTGGGAAAGCATCAGAGATGGAAGGCAGCTGTATGGAATCCCCGACAAGTTGCAGAAACTGCTGGAGTAGAGGGTGAATCAAGTCAGTTTGCCAAGGTGAAAGCCATCCAGATTGGACATTGCTGAACGAGAGAAGTGGCCAGTACTTTATCTCTCCACTGACTCATGGATGGTGGCAAATGCCCTGTGGGGGTGGTTGTAGCAATGGAAGCAGAGCAGCTGGCAACGCAGAGGTAAACCCATCTGGGCTGTTGCCCTGTGGCAAGATATCGCTGCCTGGGTGAAGAACCTGGTGGTGAAAGTACGCTCCATAGATGCTCATGTACCCAAGTCTGGCCACTGAGGAACACCAGAATAACCAACAATTGGATAAAGCTGCTAAGATTGAAGTGGACTTAGATTGGCAGATGGACTCAGATGGACTTAGATTGGCAATGTAAGGGTGAATTATTTTTGGCCTGGTGGGCCCATGACACTTCAGGCCACCACGATGCAGAGGGTTGACCAATGTACAGGGGGGTGGTACAGGGGGGTTGTACAAGGGGTTGTACAAGGCAGTTAGAGGAATTTGCTTGCTTAAACAAAGTATTGTTTGTTGTAAATGCCTTACTAAGCAGAACAAAGACACCTGGTCCTATTGATAAGCAGACATGATTCTATTGATAAGTAGCTATTGATAAGGAAAAGCAGACCCCGGATACAAGAAGAAGCAGATGGTTTATGGCTGGGGCACCGACCAAACCCTAAGGCCATATGTGTGAAGACTAAAAGGTGACAAGTTCAAGAAGAGGAAGACTCATTTACTTCATCTTGAAGACCCCTACCCACAGGAGGAAGACTCATTTACTTCATCTTGAGAGCCCTGCCCATGACCAGAGGGGGCACTGCGCATGCGCAGAGGACTTTCTAGGTCATTATAATACGAAGCGGGGATAGAATATGAATATGTATAGGCGTATTGTGCAACCTTGTAACTTTAGAGGATAAATGTAGAGGGAAACAACACTGAGGCATGCATGACTTTGACGAATTATCCCCGTGCATCTCAGCGCTGAATAAAAGCATACCTACTTTACAACTTTTAACGAGTTGTGGAGTCTATCCGCGCATCAACTTGGCGAGCCAGCCAGGAGATCTCTGTCAACTGCAGGACCGACTGGGAGACGGATATCCTGGGCGCCCCAGGCCTCTTGCCTGGAGGAGCTCCGCTTCTCGTCCGCTCACTGCGGGGACAGACAAAAACCTGTGCCGGCTGCGGAAAACCGGTATGCTTGAAATTTATTTTAGTAATTTTGGGGGTCTATAAGTCATACGCTTGACCCGGGGCTGCTGGTAAGGCGCGCAGAGACGTCTGGCGCACAGTGTAGTTCCCCTTGGTAGGTAGGGCTTGCAAACGGCGGGGGACTTGCCGACCAACAGAGCGGCCGCTAGCGACCCTGGTGGTGGGTCGGGTGAGTTCAGAAATTCGCCAGCAGGGGCTGCCATAAACTAAGCGAGTTCCAGGTTTTGGCTGCATCTCCGATTTCGGGAGCCAAGAGGAGGGTAAGCGAAACCGCTGTGTGAATGTATGGGATGCCGTGTGTACCCTTGTATGATGTGGCATTGCTACGAAGCGAGTGCAGAATCCTAATCCACGGTTCCGTATTCTCCGCGAGGAGAGCGGCCAGAGACGGACGAAGTGTTTATGTTTCCTGTCTGTTGTCTTGTGTGTCTTGTTTGTAACTAAAGGCAGTTTAAAATTAGGGGAGGGTGCAACTGCCCCTCCTATGTTGGCTAGCTTCACACCAGACACCAAGATTCTAGGTGTGCCTTGTGGGAGTGAAGTGTACAGTGGTATTGTGGGAGTGTAACTGTATGTGACGGTGGCATTCCGCGTGGGTACCTTGTGGGAGTTAAGTGGATGTGACGGTGGTATTGTGGCTGTGTGCTTTGTGGGAGTTAAGTGGACGTGATGGTGGCATTGTGGACCTTGTGGGAGCTAAGTGGACGTGACGGTGGCATTGTGGCTGTGTGCCTTGTGTGGGAGCGTGGCTGCATTTCACGTGGATATTGTGGCTGTGTGACTGTAACAGTATGTGGTGACAACGTGTCTACTGCAAAGTTTTTTAGTCACACAAAATTCCGGTGGGCTAGATATTGTTCTGGATAATCAGAAATTTCTGGCTGGCCATTTCTTGGAACTAAGATAAGTGGATTAATCTGTGGTGGAGCCACAGAGTCCTGAGGAGTTCTCGGGAAGTGAGAAAAACCTGACAACGTGTTTGTAAAAGTATCAAAGAAGTTTGAGGAGACGTGATTACAAAGGAGAAAGTAAAATGGGAATAAACCAAAGTAAAGAAATATTAAGAAAGAGCCCCTTAGGGTGTATTTTGGTAAATTGGAAAGAAATTACAGGGCCCGAGGGCTCAGAAAATAAGAAAACCCTGATTAAGTACTGTAACCAATGGTGGCCTCTCTATAAATTAGAAGACAAGGTGAAGTGGCCACTTAATGGGACACTGGATTATAATACTATGTTACAATTAATGTTATTTTTAAGAAGGGAAGTAGGATGAAGTATCATATGCAGATATGTTCTTCACTCTCTGAAACCACCCAGAATGGCAAAGAGCCTGTGGGATAATACCACCCCAGGATCCCTTGGTATTAGCCCTTGAAAGGGGTAATAAAGAAAAAAATTAAGCCTAAGCGATGCTGTTCATCGTGTCATATAGGTCAGAGATGTATTAAACAGGATAAAATTTACCAAGATGCAAACCAGGAATTAATAGATGTGTTTAAACCCCCACCAAAGGGACAGGTGGACACGGACTCAGAAGACACCATTACTCCCCTGGGAAGTCCGGTCTCCTCACGAACCTGACAAAACCAGCAAAGACATGTACTGCAAGCACCTCTTCGGGAAGCAGTAGGTCCTGAAGGAACTCCAGTGCTGATTAAAGTACCGTTCTCCACCTTGGATTTGGAAATATGGAGAAAGGTGGCAAAGGATTATTGTAACAATCCCGTAAGTGCTACA
>NW_026901132.1:0-104650 GCF_033783945.1 Neopsephotus bourkii | reverse complement strand
ACTGTTCTGAAAGGACAAAACTGTGAAGATTTTCAATGTGTGACGCTTCTAGGGGAAGTAAACACATTATAGACATTAAAAACATGATTATTATCAAGAAAAATGAATTCTTCACATCGCAAACCATGGTAATGGAGGACTTTTCTGCACCTTAACTTATTTTTAGTTTTTTAACATCCTCAAAATTATGATTGTTGGTACAGCCACAAGTTACCCCTAGTTTACTTGTATTTCACGTGCTTAATTATTACAATTAAACTATTTTAGAAAAAAAGTCTATCCACCTTGCATTGATAATGCCACTGTTTGGTGTGACATATCTGTAGACATTATTTGTAAGACTAATGCAACTGATCATAGGAGAAAGACAAAAAAAAAAACCCCAGACTAAATCAAACTACATTGCTATTTCCAGTGACATCTAACTAGGTTTTCTGTGGGGGAAAGGGAAGACCAGAAACACTAGGCAGTTCAGACCTTGCTTTTGTTAAATGTGTCTACAGCAATTCTTGTGATTTTACAGCTTAAGGAGTTGGATATGTACATCTTAGTAGTGAAAGATAATCAGAATCTAGATGAAGACAGCAGGGGGAAAGTGATAGTACATAAGACGGGGATTTGAGAAAGTAGGAATTTCTGTTTAACTACATGCTAGTTAGGGCATTTGTCCTTATAAAGCATGCAAAAATACTTGATATTTTCCTTCAGTCTGTTTTAGCCAAGTCTGCAAATCCACTGTTCAGAACCGTGTCCTAAATCTTTCCTGACAGCCTTTTGAGTGCCTGAGGAACCAAAAAAGAGTGACTTCAAGGCAGCTGCATTACATGGGATATATAGTTACGTTCTCCAAAAATACAAGGCTTTCTAAATGTCAGATGAATGTTAAGGCATAGCATTTTAAAAGCTACTTAATCTACAGAGTTTTATCACATCTTTAAAAAGAATAGCAAAAAAACTTTACATAATTATGTTGTGAAGAATACAATTCTGTGCAGGCTTGTATTCATAAATGAAGTCCAACAGTGGCTCTTTTCATACTCTGAGATAAGGAAGAGGATGACACTGTGGTGTTTGAATCAAAAGCTTTGTACTTGAAAAATGCATGCACCTTTTTATACTATATTCTTGTTTCATTCTGTTGCTGAACCAGAAAAAGTTATGTATCTTTTAAAGTTAAACTACCTACTGAAATGAATTGTAAGGTTTCTTTTGTTACTTTAAATATAAAAATTAGTGATTTTATGATTCTACTTCATTTCTTGTTTCAATAATTCTTCCTGAAAAAGTTAAAGAAGAGGTAAGACAGGCAGTTATTTTGATAATGCTGTTTGTTGAAACACCAAATGTTTCATATGAAACAGGCATATAAAATGTTGCTCCTCTTTTGAAGAGTATACCTGTATTGTCTTTGAATACATAATGTTCAACAAGTGTCCACAAATATTTTTTTAATCATGTTTTTTTTTCTCTCACACACAGTGTGAAGTGCCTCCAGAAGACTGTAAAAGATCCATACCATAGTATTTGTCGACCGTGTGCTGGTAAGCTAGAGGTGTGTGCTAAATGTGGAAAAAAAGAAGAAATAGTAATTCCGTAAGTAGTTCGTAGGTACATGTTTTCAGTACTGAACTGTTTTTTTCCTCTTTTAATAAAGCTTGTTGGGAAACTGCCAAGAAGCTGTTGTACTTTATGCCATATTCTGAATAATCCTGACAGGAATCAGGAGGAGTCATTACCATCACTTTTTTTCTGCTGAAACTGGGGGTGCAATGCCTGTTGATGTTAGTGGGGCTGGGAAAAACAAAAACAAAACCAAAGTCTTTCTTGGTTAAGGCACTTTAATACCAATTGAATGTCTTCCTTAGGAGCAAAGCACTTCAAAATGGATTTCGGTCTAAACCACCATAAAATATGCATAAGCCAATTTACTGTTTGCATTTTGTCTGTCATTTGATGATTCGGTGACTAGTGAACAGAAAAAATAAACAAGGGCTAATACTGAGCAAAATTACCTCATATATTTAGCATGCTTTTGGCTTTTTTGATCTCTCTTTTTTGAGCATCCTATATTAATTTACTAGTTTGTGACAACTGGCCAGCTGTTGCTTATTTGGTCAAACTGTTCACATATATTTTTTGTTTCTTCACAAACTCTTTTTCCTTTATTGTCTTTTATGTCGTTCCTTTTCAACATGAAAGTAACTTTAGGTTACTGTCCCTTTCCTCCTCTCCACTTCCCGCCCCCTTCCATCACTGGTAGAATATTCTACCCTCTATCCCATTCTTGTGTAAAAGAAAAATAAATTCCAGAAGTGGGTGGTGACAACATCCTTTTTCTTTCTGCAGGATTGACAAAGGGCAAGACAGAGATGAGATTGTGACTGCTAAAAATGGCCAAGAGAGCAGGGAGTTGGAGGATGAGCTGGATTTTGATGCAAACTTATGTAGTAAGGACAGTGATGAAGATACTGATGTGCTTGAAGAACAATTTAAAAGTATGAATTTTGAAAGGACAGAGATCTAAAAGGCTGAGTTTATATGGGAGACTATATGCTGTCAGAAGCGTTAAATCAATGTTTGCCTTAAAATGCACTGAAATCTGATTTCATACCTTTGGTCCTTGCATATAGATGTTGGCACTGTGTATTATGATGCTTGTTGAAGATCTTGTTTAAATGAGTTGGGTTTTTTGTGCATGAAGAGCAGAATTTCTTGTGAAAAAGATTCAGAAATTGAATGTTTAAGCATAGTATTTCATTCATACATGTAACAAATTCCTGTTTTTCTAAATTAAGCCTCTGTGTAATTGTTCTAAATTCAGTATTATGCTACTTTGTATTGCCACTTGGAAAGCTACGTGAAAGTCTAGAATAAATACATAGTCTTGTCATAAAAAGGAAGAGCTAAATCAGTGTATTTTGCTGAAGGAAAATCTTGCAACTTCTGTCCATGGGTTTCCAAATAGAGTCAAAATACCAGGTGGCTATTACAGTTATGCTTGTTGTTTCTTTTCTATGCAAAAAAGATGGTGTAAATGCAATCACCAGTACAGTTCATGGGCACTTAATGCTCATTTACCATCTATAAGTATGCACTATGAATTTGTGACCCTGTTACTACTAATGGTTTGAAAAGAAAAAAAACAGATTTTTTAGCATTGCTCATAACAGATCTCACACTTTCATTTCCTTTGTTTGCAGATCTAATATAGTTTGCTCTGATATGAAAACACTTGTGTAGTGTAGTGGTGCTTATATAGTTCCTGATTTTCAGTTCTTTTTAGGGTCTATTTCAATGTAGGTTAAGCTCTAGGAAGAACTTAACTGAATTTGTAGTAACTATCTTTTATGGGATTCAGAACAGTTTGATTTCTTCTTTATTGTCTTCTATTTCTAGAAATAAAACTGAAGAAGTACTTTTTAGTAATTAAATATTTTAAGCTGTGACAATATGGTATGCCATTTTTACTTACTGTGTAACAGCTATACGTCTGCTTGGGTGTTCTGCCTGATGTGCAGTAGTGTAGCAGGCATGGAAAAATTTGATTCCCAAACTACATTCTTCAAATGAATTGTGAGGAACTTTAGCTCTGGGATTATTCTCCCCCCCTACAGTGGGGAAAATACTGAAACTATATCCTTTGGGTAGAGATAGATACCCTGTGGTTGCTATAGTTGACCTTAATTTAAAAGAAAATGTAGTTACCAGGCTGTAGAGTACTAAGACATTCAGCAGTCAGTAGCCTAAAAGCATATTATTTAAAAGACAACTTTATTATTTAGTATTGACAGTAACAGGCAACAGCAAAATTCTTGTAATCAGTCATGGAATGGTGAGCTTTTACTGTTTTTTCTTAAATGTGTAGGTGCTTGTCACTACACATACGGCCTTAAGATTAAGCTTTTTCTTTTACTATCATGTGTTTTGATTTGTATGCTGCTTTAATATTATACATTAAAACACTGTTTTACCTTTTCTAAACTATTTGTAAGTTTGTATCTTAATATCTGAAACATGCTTTTATATGTTTTTTTAATGATCTCTAAGGACTGCTTGATTTCTTCTTTTTTGTTTTCTTTTCCCGATTCCTTTTCTTTGCTGTCCTTCTGCTGCTGAAGAATTTGATCTGTCCCATCTATATTTTTTGCATAGGTAGATTTTTGCTAAGTGTTTGAACTATTGAAAAACATTCTACTGGTCTCTGTGTTCTAGTGATGTGTCCAGACTTCTGAGGCTTTTCACTGGGGCAGCCTAAAGTTTACTAAGTGTTTGGGTAGTATTCTTTTTCCTTCTGGGGTTGCTTATTACATAGTTGTTTGTAGTCGTGAAGGACTGGGACTGATGACCTGATGACCCAAACAACCCATCTTCTTTTTCCACCCATTCTGTAAACATGTTTATAAGCTAAACCACTAATTTTGTGATTAAACATACCAGTTCTTTCACTTAACTGCAACTAATAAAATCCAAGAAGGTTGGAAGTTTAAAATTTGTAGAAGAGCAGTGGTTCCTCTTGGAAGAGTCAGTGCAGCAGCAAAGCACCAGGAGGTGCTTAGTGGCAGAAAAGGTTGGTATGTTTAGAAGTGACTGGAAATTGGTGTGAAGGTCATGTTGCATTGACAGATAAGTCCTCCCAGCAGGACAGCAGTGACGTCTGAGTCGGTGTGACATCGCCTGTTGTCCTACCAGTTGATGTTGATAAAGGCAGAGTAAACAAAGAATAAAGACAGAGTAAACAAAGAATATCCACACAGTCTGCAGGTGACCAGGCAGGGAGGGAGAGGGAGAGCTAATAAGTGATCTGAAATTAACTTCAAAAAGGGTCTCTCTGAAGAGGAAACTATGAGTGTCATCAAAAGTGAACTGGCTTTTGACAGGCACATACGTATGGGAAATGTTCTTCCATTAGGAAAAATTAGGTAATGACCTAACCCTTTGCCTGAAGGTGAGGGGAAATCCTGAAATGATAAGAAAGTATGTCATGGTACTGGCAGGATGACAAAATGAGGGGAAGGATGCTCTTCTCAAAGTGGTGACACGACCTGTCAGTACTGAGGAAGAGCAGTGCCTCACAGGTGAGCAACAAGTAGCCACAAAACACAGATGTTAGGGAAAGTCCCCTAAAATTAGTTAGCATCTTCATGTTGCACCATTAATGCTCTGTCCTTTAGCTAGGCATTTGGTGCCACAGCTGATGAAACTTTGCTGTGAGAGAGCATAGCTGCAGTGGTGGCTGGCTGTGTAGTCCAACCTTTCTCTCTGAAGACAGCTTTTGTTTCTTGCAAGTGTTCTGCCTTTAGCCATAACTGTGGTTAGAAGATACACTGCTGGAAGTGATTGCTGCAGTTGACGCCATGTATGATGGTGGTTGTGAGTCAGCTTGAAAAATTGCTAACTTGGACTTTGGATCCTTACTGAATACAGTGCTGAAGAAGAGAATGATAGATGTTAATATTAGTCATCTGACGAATAAATGTGATGCTGCTGACACAGTTGAATTCCTGTTAACTGATTGTCCTAAGGAGTGTTACCAATTCTCATTTAGTGTGACTCAATGCTGACAGTAATGAATTGGATAATGGACTGTCGGCATGTGTAAGGCAGACATGCAAGATGATTCTTACTTCACAGGGGAAATGCTTATCATAGGCTCGAGCTGTCAGAGTTTGTCATTGTTGATTGTACAGGCTTCCGGAAAGCCAAATTCCCACATACAAGGATTTCTCAGGACAATCTGGATTCATTGCAGTATGAGGAGTCTGGTATGGACACAGTGCTGCCTCCTAGCATAATTCCTGAACAATCTTCTCTGTCAAAGTTCACAGTCTTCTCTGAGACATCCTATCATCAAATGTTTTGAAGTATCATGTGATACAAAAAACATTGCCTAATGATTTACTTCTAGTTTTGCATGGGCTGGGCTCTTCTGTTCGTGTTTTGGCTACTGATGAATCTCTATGCCTCTACAGTACTAAAGTAATACCAGCCTCTGAAGGTTTATAGGACTACTGGTTAATTAGGAAAAGGATGGCTTGTTTTCCCCTGTAATGGGCAGGTATGTGGATGCTGAGATGCAAATTGTGGCATTAGCAAGGAAAATAGAGAAAAACATAGCAGGTAATCAAATATGAGCCACCTTGTAAACCTCTGGCCCTGCAATTATATGTGTTTTCTTTGTTCAGGAGTTCTCACAAGTAAACGGATGCTGGTAGAAAATGCAAAACTACCTCTACTTACAGGAACCATCAGGATGACTTGCTGTCTTAATGAAGAAAGGTTTGTAAGTATCATAAGGACATTCTTGATAATCAGATGTTTAGGAAGCTGGTCGTGTATACTGCCAGCATCTGTTTTGCTTCATTCTTCTGCCTACTTTTTACCTAAAAGCTATTATAGGACAAAACTGTATATGAAAAAGAAAGTATGTGCCCTGCATACATGTTCTTGTCACATACGGTAAGTGTGTGAAGTAAGGTTCATAAATCTCAGAACAGTTGAAAATACACTACTGTGTGAAGTGAAGACTGTCTAGGGATTGATAACATGTTCTCAGACAAATTACCAGTAAGAGGTTAGAAATTAAATACTTGACGTATTTCAGGTAGCAGGTTTTCCTATTAGAGCCTCTGAAGTAGTTAAGATTAAATCAGATGGGAGTTATCTTTTTTCCTAAGAAAACAACTGTTTTTAGAAATAGGGATAGGCACCTAATGCAGTCATCAGTAAGAAGTTTGAGTATTTAAAAACAGGGGCTGAAGATCACATCCAATGCATTAAGATTTCACCTGAATTTTGGATATGTATAGCATCTGTACATGTATTTGCCTTTGATACAGCTTTAGAAACCCAAGTTAAGAAAGGTCTGTTGTAGCCTGATAACTAAAAGTGCTTTGAAAGCAGTACCAAGTATTTTAATGTTTTTTTGCTTTAAACTGTAACACGGAAGATTGGGTTTGTACAAAAATAATGGATTATGCATGCTCCTGAATGGCAGTGCTCACTTGAAACCTCTCTTTAGGACAGCTTTTCTTTCTGAGTCTCCAGTTTGTCACAGCTATGCTCCTTGCACTTGGCTCACTGTTTCCTAAATGCTATGTGAGCAAGTGTGCCATAATATGTAAAAAGAGTCTATAAAGGGTACCCATAGTTAACATATTAGTATGTGTAGCAGCGGTGGAATTTGTAGCTTTTTTTATATCAGTAATCGCAAGCTGTATGTGTAACAGTATGATTGTTTTTTTCTTTTTTCCCTCATAAACCTTACTCTGTTTCCTGACTGTTTTGTTCCTTTTAGGGTTATTTTCTGTCTTTGTCCCACAGCGTGGTTCTGCACTGTAGAAGCTGCTAGCTTGAATGAGAGCTGATGGAGCCTCTGACTGACAGCAGCAGTAGTTTACTCTGGGTTATTCCCAGTAGCAGCAACAGGGTTGATGTCATAACCATAAAATACTTTGAAGTGGTGATGTTTGTGAGATTATGTGAAGTGAAATGAAACCACAGGTCTTGGGGAAAAGGATAAAAGGGCCCTACCAGGTTTTTTAGTATAGTGGAGAAATGCAGAAGCCTTCCATTTCCAAGGAAAAATAAACCCCATAAAATCAGACCATATCTATTATCTTGACAACAGCAGATTTACTATTGTGTGACAAAGATTTTAGAAGTCTCTGGGAATGGCTAATATGCTCAAAGGATAATAGCTTTTTATTCAGTTGTGGTTCAATCTTTCTTATAATGTTAGTGATGGAATTGCCCAGAATGCAACAACCTGTACTTCCATTATTGGGGAAAAGATGTAATACAGTCTTTTATGTTGTAAAACTATAATCCTATGCTCTGCAAAGACCATAAGGATTTGGCATAAATGTCTAGAAAGCCTGATGCTGTTACGCAAAAGTCTATTTTAGGGAAGTGTTACACGAAGGATTAAACTCCGCAGTGACTGGTACTTCAGACCTACTGTATTTACTCCATTTCAGCAGAAAGTTCTTTCTTACCCACCTCTTTCCAGTTTTTCTATTAACCTGGGTTGCATTTGAGTATAAGTATTACTAACACTGTGATTTCTCTGCACCAAGGAAGAATTACACCTTGGATCAGCACATTCAACTAGTTATTCCTTTCTCATCCTCATGACTGGACTTCTCTCCGAAGTCTTCAGAGTACGAGCAAAGTTGATGGCGGCTGTGTTACTTCATAGTCACATTAGCAGCTGAGTGGCTGTGGCAAACAAAAGACAGGAGTGCTCATCCAGTGCACTGCAGAAATTCATGCCATTGGGCATTCTGGTTCCCTGCCACTCGTAGCATGTAGCAGTGCAGACCTCTCCACTATAGAGGCTAGAATTAAAAGTGTGCATTGTACGCCCACTGAGCAGAGAGATTTTGTTTGTCATTAATGAGAGCACAGTGTGTGGCTTACACAGAAGGGTAATGTATATGTCTGTAGTCTTTAAATGGAGAGAAGGGTCTTTGCCAAATATTTGAGGGTGACAGGCAGGATGCCCAAGCCAGGTCTGTCCAAAATGCTGTGAATGGGGAGACGGGTGGGAAGAAAAAGCTTCTAACGGAAATAGACACGGCACTGAGCTTGTGAGTGTGGTAGTACAAAGGTTCACACAACCTGCAACTGCCTCTCTTCATCTTTGCAGTCTACAGCTGTCACTGCAGTGTGCATGGAAATTAGCCAAATAACAAACCTACAACTTCACCATAATTAGCCTGACAAGAAGTTAGTGTTTATTGCCCCCTATCATGTTAAATGAGATTTGCAAGTGGGCTGCAAACAATGAAATAGCTTGTTATGGTTTGAGTCCTCTAAATGTGAGGTGAAAATGAAAGCAACTTAAATAAAACTTTGTAATGAACAGTAACTATTCTGTAATGTACGTGTTCTCCTGAGGCCTAAATGGAAATTATTGAAAAAAGACTAATTTAGATTAAGAATCCTGTTCCTGAAACTGAAGCTAGACTTTCAGAGTGACAAAATATGGAGTTATCACTTTAACTCTGTAATTTGATGGGTTTTAAAATAATTTTCCCCTTCATATTAAAGCTATGTTTGCCATTAGTTACGCTATTGAGCTTAGCTCTATTCTGCACAAAGCTACACCTTTCACCGCAAGACCACTCAGTCATGTTGTTCTGCAACTAGGAATGCTGTGCTCCTTCCTAAAGATAAGTAGTGTTACAAGGGAGCTTGATTTACTGAATAGACTATGTTGGTGGCTAAGTATATCTTCCCTAACTGATTTAACATCAAGATAGTCCACTGGGCTTCATGTTTCACTTAATTTGTCTGAGGGTTGGGTTTTTCTTGTGTGTGTGCTTTTATTTACATGAGTGGTTTGCTACTCTATCATAGACAAAGCCCCAAGATTTGTGTGGCGGTTGCTGTTCCATAAATCAGTTAGGGTACATGCATGAGGTCATAGGAGCTACCAGATCAG
This sequence comes from Neopsephotus bourkii, assembly GCF_033783945.1. Classification (NCBI taxonomy): domain Eukaryota; kingdom Metazoa; phylum Chordata; class Aves; order Psittaciformes; family Psittacidae; genus Neopsephotus; species Neopsephotus bourkii. The sequence continues at coordinate 95,205 of NW_026901132.1, read as the reverse complement.
CAGGAGACTTGCAACAGAACCTGTAACTCTTACATCCTACTCCAGTGCCTTAGCTATTTGATTTTGCTGTCCACCGTGTGACTTTGACCCACAATAGACAAATGAGGGGTGTGACCTTGTATAGAGTGAGAATCTTCAGCACAAAACAGACAAAAAAAAAAAAAAAAACAGCTCTTTTTTTTAGTTAATAAATGTGGAACAAGGAAAATCGTGCTAAAATATATATACACATATATATATATATAAGCCTTGTGTTTAAAATCGGTACATTTTCTTGCCAGTGAGATGGGGAATGGCTGAGCAAAAGGTGCAAGTGTTTCTGGCGCTGCTTTTACGGACGTCTTCAAGTTTCTCTCTCGAAAAAGCTCGGTTGCAACACCAGGTGTCAGTGTAACAAAGAGAAAAAGCTGACTGCGAAGTTGGCTTCACAGCGCGCGGTGGTAGCGGCTTTAAAACCCACGAGAGCCCTCAGGTCTCCAGGCTGGCTGTGTCGAAGGTGCTTTGCTTTCGTACGCCGGGGCTGGCTGGCCAGCTTTTGTCTCGCAGGGATGCAACAAACCCTGACCTGTGCAGAGAGTGACCTACACTTCTAACAAGCTGCTCAGGAGAGGAGGCTGGGCCAAGGGCAGACACCTGAGCTGAGAATTCTGCTTTTAATCTGGAGTCTGCTTTTAGCAAAAACCTTAAACGGATGTGCTTCCCAGCCTGGCCTCCACACCTGCCCTGCAGTGCCACAAGTAGGCAAATACTGAGTTTTCAGAAATCACTGCTAACGTGCTCATTCAGTATTCTGACAGCCTGTCATGTGAATTAAAAACCCCTCAACGCTCCACATATCACATATTAATCACACTGGACAGGATTACACTTTAGTATATTAAGCTCAGCTCATGAGTTTCCTCAGAAGTCTTGGAAAACTGGCATGGTATGGCTGAGAGAGAAAGAAGCCTGAAAATGAAAAATGTTACTACAAAATGACATTTCACCCAGAACACCTTTTTTTATCATCAGCTTCTCAGGAGCACATCTGAGCTTCTAGTTAACAAGGCCTCAGAGTACCTGTGTATTGGGGCCAACAAAACGTTAGCTCTTATCTTCAGATAGCTGAGAGAAAGAACACGTGAAAAATGAGTTAGTTGTGTGTTGAATTCCACCTCAACAAGGATCCCAGTTACTTACTGTGAAACAGCCTTGGTTAACAGCCAAGCGCCCACATGGCCACTTGCTCAACTCCCCTCTCCTGCAGCATGGGACAGAGTAGAAGGAAAGGGAAGGAAACTTTTGGATCAAGATTATGACAGTTTAATAAAGACAGCAAAAGCGGCACATGCAAGGAAAGCAAAAAGAATTAATTCACCACTTCCTGTGGGCAGGCAGATGTTTAGCTATGTTTAGCTGCTTCCTGGAGAGAAGGGCTTCATCATGGGTAACAGTTACTTGAGAAGACAAACACCATCAAACATCCCCTTTTTCTTCTCCTTTCCTTCAGCTTCTGTTGCTGAGCATGATGCCATGTGGCATGGGGTTTCCCTCTGGCCAGTTTGGGTTGGTTGTCCCAGCTGTGACACCTCTCAGCTTCCTGCCCACCCCTGCCCTGCTTCTTGCTGCATGGAAGAATGTGAAAGAGAAACAGCATTGTCCAGCAATAGCCAAAACACGGATGTGCTGTCGACATCTTTCCGGGCACAAATGGAAAGCTTGACACCGTGGCTGCTGTGGAGAAAGTCAACCCCCTCCTAGCCAGACCCAGTATATTATGTACGGAGTTTGCTTTCTGAATTGTCTCAGTGTTACAGCAATCTCAGCTCTGAGTGCCAAAAGTAGAAATTACTATTAAATTTTCAATACAGACCTTTCTAGGCACAGGCTGAACAAATCTGAGAAAATCTATGAGCATACTCATGGTGATCCATACGCACCAATCTGATGAAATGTTTGCCTCTCACTAAAAGTTAGGTGCTATATTCACCTTGGGGTAAAATGCATGCTGAGCAACACTTCTCTTGAAAAAAGAGATCTGAACTATATTAAAAAATAAAAAAAAAATCTACGTCTTCTTTCTTAGGTATTTGAAGACTGAAAAAAAAAAAACCCAAACAAAAACCACTTATAAGGTGCTGAACATTTAGGAGTGTGATATTTGGAATGAAAGAATGACATTTGAGTTTGTGGTGAGCAGGCACTTTGTCTATTCCTCTTTTGGAGGTTCCTGAATCACTTGACAGATGTGTGTGTTCTGGAGGAGTTAAGTATAAGAATAATCATGAGAAAGACAAGTTACAATCATAAGTGCTTGGGAGTGGAAATCTGGAAACTACTTATGGGCCACTCCTGAAAAGAGAGCTCCTTTATTTGTTCCTTTCACAGTTCATTTCATGCTCTGACTGGTGATCTCTGGCAATTAGCCATGTGCATAAGAGCATTCAGATCCACACCAGCATGTTTTTTTAGTTAGTATGAAAAGTCTGTATAGCAATTCACAGAGCAGCATTGCATAAGAGTTTTGTTCTGGAAGTACTGAAAGGTTTTCTGAGAATTATGGAATTGTTCATTTATCTTGGGTCAAATCCAGACTGTTTAAAAATCAGTACAAGTTTCACTACTAAATCTAATGGTCTCTGGAACTGACATTTTTAAATTTGTACTGTGCTAAGGGTGATTTGACTATGAAACCTTACGCAGTTGTAAACACTTAGAATAAATGCCCTCATGGGCATATGGAGTCTCAGAATAATGGTCTGATTCACAAGTATATTTGCTAGAAAATGGTAACAACCTTGTTTGTCCAAACTAGTGACGAAGAAGTTACTTTGAAAAGCTATTATATCAGTATATATTTCTGATGTGAAGTTTTCTTGGCAGAAAGGCCAATGAAAGGGACTCTCACCTCTCAAACAAGGTAGATTTTGTGGTAAAACTCTTTCCACCCCACCTGGTGTAACTGCTGCTCATCTCTGTCCCACATTCTCTGACCCAGATCTTGGGAAAGGTGAACTGAAGGATGTATCTTCCAGTGGTGTAAGACTTGTGTGCAGAGGGGAGTTGGATAAGACAGCTGCCAGCCATGCTTCTGGTTTTGTAGACTTTTCTTGGGGAATGGCAGCAGTAAAGATTTCCCTCCTGTTGCTGACCAGACTGCCCCACACCTGCACCTGCTATCCAACAGCTGTTATCTGCACAACTTTACATTGTCGTGGCGATCCATAGGTCCCTTGTTAGGACACTCTCAATGAAGAGAGGCTTGAGTGGGTATTGCCAGTCTGAGGGTGTTTGTCCACTGAAAGCGAAATAGATTAACAACATCAGTTAAAATTTTCCCTGTGTTCGCCAATAACATCTTGTTGTGATCTTAAATGATTTCTATGGTAACAGCAGAAGAGTATTTCTATATTTATAACATCACACTGGGGGTGTGCATCAGTGCTGTTTTCTGAAGGATATTTGCAGTTGAGCTATTATAGGCAAAGTCTAAGACTTGCTTAAAACAAAATATACGTTTTATTGTTTGACTTTGCAGGGGAGATGCAGCAGGCAAAAAATTAATTTTTATTCACAGTTTAACTCATCCACCATTTTCCTTTACTGCACTGACTGTGGTGACTGGATTAGCTACAATATTAGCAATGTTCAGATGTCAAAAATGCTTCCTTTACATAATGGAAGTCATTAAAGTGTCAAAATCAAATGTCTGGTCACAATAATTACTGATGATGTCATTATGTTTGTACCATAAGTGCAAGCATTTATAGAGACCAAATAAAAAACATGAAATGCCAATGCACATAAAAGCTACAGTTCCACAAGAAAGCATTTATGATTTAGCACTAATATCAAATGTGCAAATAAAATTATTAACATCAAAATAGTGTAAAAAAATGTTTGTTATCACAGAGTAAATCTAATGGTGTCTTATCAGGTATTCTATGTAGGCATATCCCTACTGCTTTTTAAAATAAGCAGTGGTAAGCTTTTTAAAATAAGCAGGATAAGGCAGTGCCTCGATCTGTGTTAAATGTTGAAAGCATATTTTTTGCAATTGAATTTGATCTACAGTGCTTTTTGTGTTGCAAATGGCACTGTGGTAAAAGGCACAGGCCATCACATAAGTAAACAGTATATGGAACAAAATATTACTACCTTAAGTGCATGAAGGTAGAGAAAGTTGTGTTTTTTAAAGAGATACAACTTTTTAGGAATTGGATGTAACATGGGAAAATTATTTGTCTCTGTAAGCTTTTGCTGGTTTACACAAAATAACATGTAACAGGAGGACTTCAGCTGATCAAATGGCAGGCATCGGCACTGGTCATTTGCTGAATGTGTATCTAGTAAAAAATAATGTATCTCTCTACAGACTTGAACTTACACTTTTAGCCTTGCATCATTTTGTGCAGCCAGACCTTTCCTGTTGCAGATGTGGTCTAGTGTTAAATCACTTGTCTTAAGACAGCTAATCAGGTAGGAAATAGGTAAAAGAAAACTGTTCTCCTCTCTAGATGTTTTTTAGTTAAGTAAGAAAATATATAGCAAGATGACAACATTGTTTAGTAGTAAGTGTCACATTTATAATGGCAAAGTACACGAACTGCATGTATATAGGCTGGTGATGCAACTACAATATGGAGTTACTAATGCTTGCATGAGTTGGTTGAAACTTTCAGTGAAGATTTAATTTTTAGGTGTGTATTTCCCAGCTAAATTAGCAGCTGTTGAAGAACTGGAGTTGAAGAATTTCCTAAGTTCAAGCAGAATAAACGTGGAAAAAAATCCTCTCCCAGAACTATCAGAAGAAAAATCCTTCCCAATGAGGAGTGAGTTGATGAGAATTTGAGCAAGTAGACGAGAGAAAGAAAGTCCTTCCTTTGGTTTGTAGATAGAAATTAATGAACAGAAATACTGTTTTTGTTAACATTCTTTTAATTGTAATTTTTCAGACACTAACTTCCTGACTAGAAATTCTTTTCCTGGTAGGGAAAACAGCTGCAAGAACAAACATACCAGCACAGAAGGGCCTATAAAATATTCCATGTGCTACAAACAACTTGCTTTAAAAGCCCGAATAGTCCTTTTGGCATTGTGCAGACAATCAGCTGGAGTCTAACTTCACCTTCTACAAAAAAAATAAAACTCATTTTTGTGCCATCTTAAAAAAAAGCCACCAAAAAGGAAGCCATGATGTGGTCAGTTCATTTTCTTTTGTTCCTGTTGTCAGTTTCTCCCTTTTGCGATTGCTTGTTGCAGAGTGCAGGGACACTCTGATTCATGCCTGTGGTGTTTTGCATCTAACACAGCCCTATTCCGGTGAACAGTTGTACTGAAATGGGGCCAACCTGGAATGCAACATAGATTTAGTGGGGCAGTCCATTTTCAAGAAAATGTTCCCTCCCTGTTTCTTGTTTAGGAGTAAGTAACCATGGTGACTGCAAAAGCTCAACTTCTGCACATACTCTGAGGTTATCATCTCTTACAGTTTTAGTCCCTGCTTAACCCCCCAAAAAGAGTTACCTTGACAAAATAACTCCATTGTTCCACAATGTGATGCTAATAGCACATCCTTACTTTAAACTGCAGTCAGTGTATCATGGAGCAGATCTCATATCTGCATGTCATATCTCATATCTTGCTAATCTCATATCTACATGGCAATTCTAATGGCAAACTGGAAAAAAAGCTGACCAAACAAGTCCAAAGGACGTTCTCCACATGCAAGATAAGACTTTCAAAACACCCATATGACTAAGAAGCCCAGGGTGTGCAGGCTTCTCAAAGCATTTGGCTCATTGTTGAACATGTTAAAGCTGTCCAGCTCATTTCTGAAGCACGGAGTTGGTCAGTGATGACCAGGTTTGTTCCCTGGTCTTCAGTGTGCCTCCAACATCATCACTGTGCTGGGAAGTCCAGTTTGAGAAGGCCAGGAGAGAGCTGATGCCCACAGTGAAGCAGTGCAGGGGCAGTCAGCATCAGAAGCCAGTAAAGCCATAGCTCTGCCACCACCACCAACCACCCCCAACAGCCTCTACTTGACATGGGCACCATCTCACGTCATTTGGAGATGCATACTGGCTTACCTTGTCCAGTGAGGAATCATGCCTAATGCTAACAATTAATCCCCCAAAAGTTGTTTTTCTGTATTTCTAATGCTTACAGTATGTATCCCAGCGTGGACTGTACACATTCACTTCAAGAAAGATCGTGGACTGATGTCCACATCTTTTGTCCTATTTTAAATGTATAAAGAGTGGTATATATCATCTGTACATGACCTTTCTTACCCTTAATATACCTTTAATGGTTACCTTAATTACCTGTAATGTAAATAAAGGGATGTCTGCTAGTGAAATGCTGCTCTCTTTACCGGAAGTGCACCCAGGTAAATCACTTTGCATGGCTCTGCGGACAAAACTGGAGCAACTGCTCCTCCTCATTAGCTGGTCTAGGATCACTATGATGACTGAGGACAGCTGGTAGGAAAGTACTTTCCTTTTCTTTTCTTTGCTTCTATGAATTGCATACCTCTTGGAAGTGTAAAAAAATACTTTTGCATAAAGTTGCTTTTATACTCAACACCAGCTGCAATTAGCTAACCTGAGAACCTCTCTTAACTTAAAAAGCATTGTTGGAAAGAAGAAACTGAATTATCAAGATAACCATTACAACATTTTCCAAAATCATTTTATAAAGAAGCCTCCAGGTCTTTAACAACCTTTGTAATACAATTATTCTTATTCTGAAGAAATGTTCAGAAAACAATACATTATCCTTCCTTCATTGTTGGGCAATGTGAACTGAATTTTGTAGCAGTGGAAGAAAGGTTGGTGAGGAAGTCAGTATGGCTTTTGAGATCCAGTCAGGACAAATAAAGAGAAGACTTCTCACATCCCCCTATGTGTTGAGAACACAGTGCTGGTTTTGGGGGGCATGCTGGTGGGCAGGCAGCAGAATTGGGTCAGGTTAGGTGACCACCTCTCTTTGCCTGTTCCCAAAACTGGCCTGGAGTAAAGCTGTAGATGGCCGAGCTGGGATAAAAATAAGGGATATAAAGCAAGCTCTCACTCACTGTTTTGGGAGTGTGCCAAACACACCAGCTCCAAGCTGATGATAATGTCTCCAAATAAGTGCTGTCTGAAAATTCCCATCTTGACTTTGGCTAAGCTTTCCCCTGAACATTGGTCTCTGAGCTTTAGGAGAATTTAAGTTACCAGGTGAGAGGTGTCATCTGTTTGAAAAGTCAGTTCCTTATTTTGTAATGGAAGCTGCTTTGGAGATTAAAATGTTTTTTCATTCCTTCCAACATAGAAATGCAATGTAACAAATGACATGCATTTCTGTTGTATGCTGTCAAGAGACATCTAAAACAATTTCTGTTATTTAAAAAAGCATAAAAGTACTTTACATTTTAAATCCTCTAGCCGACAGGTGTTCCAATACTTTAGTGTGGAAACCAAATATGTGCTTGACTAACGTCTTCATTTGAACAAAGCTGAAGTAATAGTTATGAAGTGTAATATTGTCTTTTTCCAAGAAGTAGAAACATTACTTTTTTACCACAGTCCCTAAGCTACAAAGCAAAAGATTGATATTTTAAAATAAATAAATAAGTTAATTACACCAGTCTTTGAATTAACATTCATTGCTGGTAAGTGAAAAGAGACTTAAAGGGATGAGTCAGAGGAGAAAGATGTGAACACTGAAAACGTGCTGGATTCTGAGCGCACCATGCATGTTTCTGCTCTACTTAATGTTTCACTAAACTCTTCTGAATTAGGGTGTGGGAGATTTTGGGGAGGAGGTGTTTAGTGGGAGAGAGTGCTTTTAATTCTTTCTTTCTGTGGAATCTCTTGACCACCAAATAAGCTCCAAGTTAAAAAGCTGTATTTTTCTTGGGTTGGAGCAGGACTCACTTGAAATTCTTTCAAGTCATAGGCTTACTGCAGCTGAAAGCTTGCATAATTTAGCCTTCTTTGTTAATGAAATTAAAACACTACCCTCTCTATATCATCAAGACCTACTAGTGGCTTTGTTCTGTTTGCCATGCAGCCACTCTTGTCAAAAGTCTGACTGATGCAGGGCAAGAAGTTACAGCTTTTGTGAGGTTTGTTTATTTGGTATAGTTGCATAAAAAAAGTAGGACTAAGGCAACGACATCCAGTGTACAACTATTAGAAGGAATTAGATAATGGCCACCTACCAGGTAACACCCCTCTGGCAAACCAATAACATGTCTGGATGAGCTGAAATGGACTGGTTTTAATCTACAAAAGGAGGAAATAAGTCTTAGAGCCAAACCAAAGAGATCTTGAGCCTGGCCATCGTGGACTCAGAGACCCAAAGCCAGCCAAGACTGTGAACATCAGAGCCAGAAAAGGAGCATCAGCTATGTGATGTAGTATGTTAGCCCAACTAACATACTTGATTGATGATTGATTTTTAGATGCTAACAGATTGCCTAGTCTTTGAACATAAATAAAAGCATGTTGGAAGCTTTGAGATTTGCCTGCTCACGTCACAGCAGTACACAGACACCTAATAATAACAGTTGCAACACCACCAAAATACAAATTACACAACAGGTGGTTAACTGCTATATCAGTTCATTGTTTATGTCCACACAATGGTCTTTATGCTTTAACACGCCAGGGACCCAAGATAAACATCGCTGCAGGGAATATCTGAGGAACAAACCTTCCTCCCACAGATAATGTGTTTTACAGCTTGTTTTAGCTGCCCTTACATATTTATTTTTCAGTGCTACGTATGATAATATTCAAGCCCTTTGTAGGACTAACAGAATATAAACACTATCATGATTACCATGGTTACACTGTTATTAAAGTTTAACCTTGCAGATGGTTTTCAAAAATGTTGGTATCAGAAGTGCTGGTAATCTGTCCAATTGGTCTAACTGTATCTTTTTGTCTGAATAATGACTGCACCTGTAACTCAGCCTTGCACAGCAAACCTTGTGATTTATTAGGATTAACTTTTCCTGATGGTACTTCCGAAAACTGAAAAGGTCAAAAGCTACCTTATGACTGGCTGGAGGCTGCTGATGCAGCCTCATCACTGGCCCCCATCAGGGACCTCACTACAGACCCCATTGCTACTGTCACAGAGCAGCTGCAGTCCTGCTGCACCTTAGCACCATGTCTGTCTGAGATGTTTCCCTTCTCTGAGCCACGGGAGCTGGTGCAGCATTATGCTCAAAATCTTGTTTACGGGAAAGATGAATCATGCCTTGTATACAAGTAAAGCCAGAAATTTCTTGTTAGGATGATGGAAATTTTAAAGGTCTAATTCAAGGATCTGTAGTCATCTAGATCTAATTATTAGAAAAATGAAAGAATAATTTTGCAGTTGAATTACTTCTGTGTGGAAAAGTATCAATAATAATAAAATTAAAATTGAAACACACACATTCTGTAGTTTCTATCCCCTTTTTTTACTGATGTTATGTTCACCTTTCTACTGCTTCTCTGCATCTTGAAGTCAATAGCTTTGGACTCCTAGAGAGGGCAATACCAGAAGCTGTCAGCGCCCTGGGTCCTTTGGGAGGAAAATTAGGTTGATGTTGTTAGCTTCTTCCTTCTCTCCCCAGGATCCACTTGAGGCAGATCAGCTGATCAACAGAGTTGTTTATAGCTGCAGGGTCTCTCTCCAGTGCCAAGCCTGTGCCCCATCTCATATCACCCATGCCTATAATCTGAGCCATACATGTGTGTCTGCTATTGCACCAGACTTGGGTTTCTCTGTACTATGTCATTGTGTCAGAGGTGTAAATATCCCATTCTGCATAGAATAACTGCTTGTATCCACTATCTGTATAAAAACAGGGTTGTTGTACACACAAATAAAACAGAGTGATCGTGAGCACCTTGGTCATTGAGAGAAATTGCCTTGACAGGCCAACCAAAAGAAGGTGCGGGCCAGAACCAGTTCAATCAGCACAATTCTGACAAGCCTCAGCCCTGAGGCTTTGCAAATTCAGTGCACAGCATAAGGCCTGTAACTAGCAATGGCAATACTGTGCTGGAGACTTACCTGCTCTGATAACTCTGCAACCCAATTAGCTGCCCTGAGTGGGAAAATCCAGTTTCTGCCACCTCTACCCTTAACAAGCTACATGCCAATTGCTCTAAGAGCATTCTTATTCCCGAAACTCTGGACAGGGAAGGGGTAACACTTCTCAAAGGTATGTGCTGGAATTGGGAAAAAAAGTCATCTTTTGATTAGTCTCCTAGAAGCAGGAGTCTATAGGTATCTGGACATGCCAGGTCTGGATCAAGGAAGAGAAACAGAAGCTGAGATGATGGGATGGGATGGGATGGGATGGGATGGGATGGGATGGATGGATGGATGGATGGATGGATGGATGGCTGGCTGGCTGGATAGATGGATGGATGGAAGGAACTTTGGCATGTATAGCTCATGATTACAAGTACAAAATATGCATTGCAAATAGCCATACAACACTGTCCCTTAAAAAAAAAAAACCCACAAACGTAACCAAACACAATCAAACCAAATAAAAAGAACTAACCTCCAAAATGTATATTATCTGAATTCTCAGCTTTGTCCTGTGCAAAATTTTCAGCATGATTCAAAATTAAGTTCATATAAAGCTCATGAGGTAAGAGCATTTGCCTGCTTCACCTTAAATCAAGCTCAGCAAAGCAATGTTCTAGGAAAATACCCCTTTCCAGGTGACTGTTTTTTTTCGACACCTAGAAGTCTAGTGAACTCCATATGAGGGGCAACTCCTGCCATGTACATTTAAATGAACAAATACAAATGCCAAGTGGCTCAATTATTATGTTTGATGTCCATATATCAGTAATAAAGTAGAAAATGCAGCTCTCTTTTGTGTTAAAATAAAATGAGGGAGAATAATGTGAGAAATGTAAGCTGATGAATTATGAGTATTCAAAACATCTTATTCAGTTCTGGGAAATTAGTATTATCTAACAGACTGCTATACCAATTCAAACCCTGAAGAAAGTGTGAAGCACAGATTTACTTCCTAGACAAACTTATTTGAGATAATAATAGGTGTTAGTTGGCTATTTCACAGAAAGGTCTTGGTGGAGGAAAAATCCATGTACATATGTTTTCTAGTTTGAGTTTAGGTAATGATTATGTTTAATATTCTGCATAGCTGTTTCCCTTTCTCATGCTTTTCATTGAAAATTGGAGTGATTGTATAGGAAAAATGAACAAACAAAAAGTAATCCTCTAGAAACAGGATGTGTTCTGCTTTCCTTTGAGGAACAGAAAACATTACAGCTATGTGTTTTGAAGATGGCATGCTTTTGGAGTTACAGTTGCTGGTCCACCCTTTGAAAAGGGATCAAAAGTGTGTCTAACATGAAAAGCACAATATTTTCATGTGGGGGAAGGTGATCATCAGAGCACAGAAAACTTTGCCTTACTCAGACGACTTGTCGGTGGGATCTCACAAGGGGCAGCTCTGAAGGGCAAAGGATAGCAGCAAAGCTGGCTGGCCTTTAAGGACATCATTTGCCAAGTGTGACAGTGGTCTGCCCTCAGGAAGACAAGGAGACCTACCAGGAGGCCAGCTTGGCAGAGCAAGTAGGTCATGGCACAGCTTCAACATGAAAAGGCACATGGGTGGGTAACAAGGACAGGATGCAAAGGAGGAAACAAGAAACACTTTGCAGGCGTGTAGAGGCAGCATCAAGGAGGCAAAAATTCAGCTGGATCTGAGATCTGCAAGGATTGTAAAGGGCAGCAAGCGCTTCTACATCTGTGTCCTGGGTTTAGCAGTAGCAGTCATTTTTCTCCTTCTTGGTAGCGGGTGCAGTGCTGTGTTTTGACTTTTGGGCTGGGAACAAAGCTGATAAAAATTATGTTTTGGTTTGGCCAAGGACTTTGTGAGCCTCATGCTCTGGCAGGGAGGAGGGAAGCCGGGAGGAAGCAGAGACAGGACACCTGACCCAAACTGACCAAAGAAGTATTCCATACCACAGCACCTCATGCCCAGGAGGTAACGGAGAGTTACCCGGAAGGGCTAAGTGGATGGCAGGGTTGGATAAGGTATCGGTCAGTGCTTCATCAGGCTGAGGGGAGTGAGTTACTGGTCGCCGGGTGGTGAGGTGTTGTATTCTCTTCCCTTGTTATTTCCTTTATCATTACTATTATTGGTGGTATCAGTAGTGATTTGTGTTATACCTTAGTCACTAAACTGTTCTTATCTCAATCCGTGGGAGTTGCATTCTTTCTGATTCTCCTCTCCGTCCCTCCAGGAGTAGGGGGAGGGCAAGAAGGGGGGGAAGTGGGTGAAAAGCAGTCTGGCTGGGGTTAAACCACGACAATGAGTCACAAAAGGCTTACCACGGAAAATGTGGACACATTGCAGGATGGGGTGGGTGATTTAGTGGTAGCAGACACAGATAAGGTTGGTCCTCACCACCTTCTTTGTTGTCAGTGGCAAGTTTTCTAGGCCTCTGCTCTTGCTGACAGGTCTCAAGGAGGAGAGGAGCTACCAGCTGGGGACAGTGGTCCAGTTGATGTTCATTCAAGAGCACTTGACCCACACACACACCCCTGGGACCTATCGGGCTGCATCCCAAGGTACTGAGGGAGGTGACTGACGTCCTTGTGCAGCTGCTCTCCGTCAGCTCTCAAAGGTCATGGAGATCAGGGAGGTCTCAAAGAGTGGAGAAAGGCAAATGTCATCCCTGCCTGCAGAACAGGGCAGCAGCAGCCTGGGAAGCTGCAGGCTGGCTGGCCCCCTGCCAGCCCCAGGTAAAATCAAGGAGCGAGTCCTCCTGAAGCCCATGCCTGGGCACATGAGGGAGCAGGCAATGATGGGAGCAGCCTGCCATTTCATTTATAAAGGCAATTTCAACTCTATTCTGTCCCTTATTTCTTTCCACAGCCTTTTTTACACTTATCCTCGTTCAAGCATGCAGTTATTGTGAAGTATAAATAGGAATAAACTGTAAAATCGTTTGTTATGGACTGATAACACCTGCTACCTAGTAACAGAAGGGCATTGTGCCTTGAACCTGACAGTTATAAACTGCAAACCCAAAGCCCTGAGCAGCTCTTCAGACCTTCATAACCTGTGTTCAAACTGCCTGAATCCTAAATGGTGGATTTGTACATATGCAGAAAATGAAAATCTTTTGGGAGCATTGGTAACTTTTTCTTAGGGGTTTATTTAGTTATGTCCTTGTGAGAGCTATTTATTTAAATCTGACTAGTTAATCTCAGCTTTTATTCAGTCATCATTATCATGGAGACACTTACTGCTGGTCAAAAAAAACCTTTTATGTCTACTCTCCTTCTACATTTATTTACTGTGATAGCAGTTGTAACTGTCCTTCTGGCTGTTAAGCAAATAAAAGGAGAACCTGTTTATGTGCCTTCAGCCCCTGAACAAAGCAGAAGGTTGAAACAGATGGAAAGCCCATTGCACATCTGCAGGCACAGCACTGTGTTTCTGAGGGCAGCAGCATGTAACAGACTTGGTGCAGTCTTTGAATACACTATCTGAAAATATGCCCTTTTCATGCTTTTCAAGCCTTGTGTACTTTCATCTAGGTTCTTAATGCTCTAGTAAATAATAAACACAGAAAACAATAATCAAATATTTTTATTCCAGCATATCAAAGTAAGTTATTTAATAAAGTTTGAAGAAAATAAGTATTACCTATGAGCGAAAGCTAAGCTGAATAAATATACCCTGCACACAGGCAGTGGTGAGCTACCACTGTTATATTACAATTCACAGACCTATTTCTTGACCACAGGAGCAGCAAGGAAATCTCCCTTACTCTGCCTTTACTGTAGACTCTTTGAAGTGCTGACAATATATGGCATCCATAATCATGGAGAGTGAGGCAAAAAATCCCCTTCCTACCCTATACTGTGCCTCCTTCATGGAGTAATACATGACCTTAAGAGCCTAGAATTACAGCCTAGCCTATCTGTATCCTGATGTCATGTTCTGGAAGCATTCACCTCCCTTTTACTGTTCCCTTCATAAAAATTAAAGCAAATAATAAATTTATGAGCTTTGATATAAATGTTTAAATTTGGAAGCCTGGAGAAAGCAAGTAATAATAGTACCTGAAACAGCTAACTACAGTTTTAGTGTTGCATTAGCAGAAAGCAAAAAAATAAAGATATCTAACTTACGATTGATCATTAAGAGGAAACAATCTGTTTTCAGTTCTACTGGTGCATGGAAAGAACGGGTCTATATCTGTCATTTACTTAATCCACAAACTAAGGGACCTTGGTAATTTGCCCCTCTGCTCTCTTGAGACCTCACTTGCAGTATTGTGTGCAATTCTGGTGTCTTCAACATAGAAAAGACATGGAACTGCTGGAACAAGTCCAGAGGAGGGCCATGAGGATGATCAGGGGGCTGGAGCACCTCACATATGAAGATAGGCTGAGAAAGTTGGGGCTGTTCAGCCTGGAGAAGAGAAAGCTGCGTGGAGACCTCATAGCAGCCTTCCAGTATCTGAAGGGGGGCCTATAGGGATGCTGGGGATGGACTCTTCATTAGGGACTGTAGTGATAGGACAAGGGGTAAAGGATTAAAACTTAAACAGGGGAAGTTTAGATTGGATATAAGGAAGTTCTTTACTGTGAGGGTGGTGAGGCACTGGAATGGGCTGCCCAGGGAGGTTGTGAATGCTTCACCCCTGGCAGTGTTCAAGTCCAGGCTGGACAGAGCCTTGGGTGACATGGTTTAGTGTGAGGTGTCTTGCCCATGGCAGGGGGGTTGGAACTTGATGATCTTAAGGTCCTTTCCAACCCTAACTATTCTATGACTCTACGATTCTATGATTCTATGATCTGATCTGCAAGATGTGCATGAATACATTTAGGCTAGAAATAAGAAGAGAAATCATTTCAATTAGAGAAGAGAGGATCTGTAATGGCTGCTGCCTCACAATAGTCAGGACAGAAAAAACCTAGCTCCTCTAAGATGGAAATTGATATTGCATGGATTTGTGAGACTTTATGGGGTAGTATCAGATGTCTGATCTTAGCTGAGGAGGTACTTCCTGCTGCTATATTACCATAAATATAATAAGTCTATAAATGATTATAGAATTCAATTTGGGATGACATTAACAGTAGGTATACTAGTAAGAAGCTTACTGTTTCTAGTTTAAAATAAGTACAAAGCTATCCTAGGATGTAACAGAAAATGGGGAGTATCTGTCTTTAAACACTTAACTGAGATATTTCATTTCTATGCAGTACGTCAAGGCTCCTAACCTCTATTTGTTTCTTAGTAATGACACAAATTGTGTTACTTCAAACACAGTGCAATAATTGAAATCCACCTTGGTGGGAACAGTGAAAGGGTCATAACTTTCACATATAAAGTCTTGCTGGCTTAAACAGTTGCCTTAGCCAGCCCTGCAAACACACAGCAGAGTCACCTCTGCTTTCCAAAGTAATTCAGCAGGTGAATAGCTCAAAAACAGTAGTGTAGAACAGGTTGGTTCTTAAGGGCTCTCATGTACAAAGGGAAACTCTCCATCTGGTGAAATATCAGTGTTCACCCCTATTTTGTGCCTTCTTTGCAGCAATGCTCCTGGAGCTATTCTGCCTACAAGGCTCAGTACAGCTGACACTAATGAAAGGAGCAGGTTCTGGAGCTGTCTTTCTTGAAATCATGTTTTTTTGACTGAAGAAAGCAATACTGTTAAAAGTGGGAAGGAGAGAAGAGTAAGCCGTTGTCACTATCTAGTCATGTCTCCATTGAAATGCCCACTGAGCACCAGTAAATACTGCACTGAGCTGTCTTCATGCCTGCACAAAAATCTTTTATTACCTTACAGTGTGCCTCCTGGGTTGTGTTTGTTGCTGCAGGGGAAAGATTCTCAGTAAAATTCTTAATCCAAGAAATTTATGTTGTGCAGAAATGAAGCAGTCTATGGAAGTAAACACAAATTGAGCTACCTAATGTTTACTTCTGCTGTGAAATGCTTACTCTCCTATCAGTGGTTGAATGGTTGGAAAGTACAAGCCAATGCCAAATTCTTGTAACTGCTAAGAGTAGACAGAAGATCACCTGACCCTTTTTTTATTCACAAAATGATTATTTTATTTTTGTTGCTTTTTATTGTTTTGTATGCAGGCTGTGCTATGTGGGCTGCTGAAATACTTGCATAATGTGTAAATGCTTAGAATTCATATTACACAGAATGTCACTTTTGCTACCTTCTACTGAGTTTCCCTGGGTATAATGAATCATCATTCCATAGCGTAGCTGATATGTATGATCCTGGTAGCAGCACTAGCCGTTCTCATTTCCCTGTAGCTACAGACAGTAAAATGAAAGTGCTTTCCCACTGTTTCTTTATATTGAGCAACAGCTGAAAAGTCATGATTCAATAAAACCATTGGTTTGTTAAGAAAGACAAAGATCCAGAAGGAAATAATTGTGACAATATTTCAGATTCTTGAATATACACGCATCCTTTAGGATTCATTGAGTCTTCAGAATGATGACTGGAAACACATGACCTTGTTTTCAAATGGGAGTTGACTCATCCCCATTAAGCACCAGTCTATGAGGAAAGGTGGTCTGTACATGTCAGTCTGTGTGTATGCAACACTGAGAGTCTTTAGAAGGTAAACTTAGTATAGCCATGAATATTGTATTTTTATGAGTTGATATAAGACATAAGAGAAGGACTAACTTTCCCCATTATTAATAACAAATTAAAATTTAATCATATATACAAAACAGCTAGCTAAGTAATAATAGCAATAATAATAACAAAAACAAAACAAAACAAACCAACCAAACAAAAAACCCCACACTGAAAACTGTTACTGTGAAGTAGAAGAGTGGTATGGAAACACATACGACATACTCAGTAATAAAAGTGAGATTCCCTAATGCAGGAAACAATTCCTAATCTTTCAAGCACTCTCAAATATAAAATCAGCCAGCTGCTCAAATATCTACCTATGCATCTATAGAAGTGAGATGGGGAAGAATGGAGGAGCAGATTTATCCAGCATCCCAAGAAGGAAAAAAGGGAATGATATAAATGAAACTTCCCTTCCCTTTCTTCAAAGACATGGGCTGATTTTTCCAGAAAAACCCAGACAGCTTGTTTATTTGGTCTTTCTTCATTCTGCTATTCATTGTGTTAGTCAAGAATCTTATATCTGCAGTCTTAATCAAACAACTTTTAGTATTATGGCTGCAGAAATACATAATTTGGATGTATAACAGGTGAGGATTGCATTACAGCTTTCACTTATTGTACTTCTAGTGGGAAACCAGGCACTCAGTTTGCTTGTGAAAGGGGTGAATAGCTTTTTGTCTTCTCTCTTTCCTCCTGGTCCTTAAGTTACTGAAAACCCAGATGCTTAATCTAAACTTCATCCAACCACAGATTGCTGTAATTACGGTCTTGAAAAGGCTAGGGAAGAGGCATGTGCGTATGGCACGTATGATCTGAAGCTAGATCTTTAACAAAGTACTTTAGTGTCAGGAGTCACAGGGCTAGTACAGTAAGCTGCTTCACATCCTCCACACTGAAACCACCTCTCTAACTTTTTATTCCTCAGCTGACTGGTGGTTAAAAGAAAACTATTAAAACTCTTTCTTGTTTTGGAGGTGGAAGCAAGCGCCCAGTGGAGATTGGAGAGGGACATCAAAAAGAGTTGCTGCTAACTGAAACATACATTTTCAGAAGTTAAAATCAGAAAATAGGGAAAAACAAAAACAGGCCACAAAACGCTAATTAGACTTGCACATGCAAGTTTAGATACACCCCCTGTGAAATTAGGTATTTTGTTAGCAGACACACTGTCACTGTGGAAGTAGATAATACATTATCACTTTTAAAAACCTTAAGACTGAATTTAATCTGGTTCATCTGAGCATGGTTTAAAGGAATAAATTAGGAACAGAGTGGGTGGCTGCAAGTGGGAAGTGAATAAAAGTATTCGGTGGTGAGGAGTTAACGAACACTGGTGGGTGTTTCTATTTTTGTTCCAGGCACGTGAACCGAGGTTGCTGTTAGTCTTAATCCAATCTTCAACTAACAGACTTAATTTTTAACCATTACAGGTTATTAGAAAAGCTGTCTGCTCAATCTCAAAGTTAATGCAATTATGTTGCATGGAAAGTGAAGTACAAATTGGCTCCTTCAGTGTACAAAGTAATTTCAGAATATAAACATTCCTTGTGAATCTTCTACCTAGAAAAATAAATAGGCTCCTTTCAATAAGAAAAGAAAGGTTCTAGTACACACAAACCCTTTTATTTATACTCAATATTACTGCCAAAATCACAAACAAATGTAACCTTCAGTTTTACTTTGTGATGAAAAACATTCTCAGCTGACCACTTCGTCTTTTGTAGTTTGTGAGAATGCCACCTGTTTTTTTCAGTTCAAACCTGACTGTTCAGCTGTGCAGTGAATAATGCAAATTAGTCACCTTCTGCAGGTCAGCCTTTGCTAGAAGCTGATACTTTAAAAAAAAATAAACAAATTTTGCATTTGCGTAGTTAAGGTAAAATCAGAAGGTCTAACGATAATAATTTCAAAATCATTACCCATTATTTCAGTTCCCTCAGCTCCAGCATGCTTCAAGGTTCCCAGATATACATAGGACCCAATTTCTGCAAAAACAGAGTATACTTTGAGGCCAGATCCTGGGGAGGATCACCACTCTTATCGGGGGATCAACAGGGGTAGTTGAGAGGTTCATAAAACTCTCCAGTCATAAAACTTGCTTGGATATTCTACATCTCTGCATGATTTTTCTGGTGTGACACACCAGATCTGTCACCCCTGAAACATGGTAATTCCTGGGCTCTAGGGTTTGCTAGCACATGGTCTAGAACAGCCCAGACAAATCTAACTTTAGTATCTTAGTATCCCCTGGCTAGGCTTTGCAAACTCCTCTGAAACATGCTGTGTGTTGGCTAGAAACTCAGAATGTGCTACACATCTCTTGATCCCAGACCACAAACTGGTCGATCAGTAGCTACTTGGGATTCTCCCTGGATGTTGGCAATCCATTTCTGAGTGGTGAAGGTGGCCCTTCTTCTCATGAACCTCTGCTGCAATATTGGAGTCCAGTTACATTACAATTTCAAAATCTCTCTGACTTCCTCCTGGAATCCACCTACCCAGAGCCTCCTCTGGAGAACAATACACATGCATGGCTCCTGATCTATCAGCCTTGGGAGGCTCCTTGAAATGCATATATTTGCTGTAAGAACAGCTTTTTAGCAGGTAATGTTTTACCTAAATCTCTTGGGAAAACAAAACAAAACAAAACAAAAACAAAACCCAACCAACCAAACCCATCAGTTAAACATCAAAAAGTAGAGTAAAACATTTTCTCTAACATCCATTTGAGAACAAAACTAGAAATTAGTGTTAAGACAGTGGGAGTTGCAGAACTTCTCCTGGGAATGTATGGGAGTTTCTTTTCTTCGCCCTTAGCCCAGCAGATCTTTCTGTCATCTGCCTTGGGAGCTTAGGGTAGGGATAAATCAAAGCTAGTGTGGCTGTAGGGTCAAAGAGTAGAAGTCCTCTTTTCCCAAATGACACAGCCAGAGCAGAAACAGTACTTCTGGCTGGTACTTTCCTCTTATCCCAAACATCAATTTCTCTGCACTGACAAGGCAGTAGGATAAAACTGTTTTTTCCCCCAGATGACGAAGCACTCACTTAGGATCTGTTGTAGATGCCTTGACTGTTTTTCTGCAGCTCTGTCTGTGTGGAGCGCTGAGAAACAGGAGACCATTTGGTTTGCATAGCTAGCTGCCTTTTATAAAGGCTTAGACTATTTTTTTTTTCCTCTGATGTATCTAATAAAAAAAACTACAAAAATACAGCAGTTTAACTCTTAAAGTGTGTGAATGAGTGTGATTTAAGAGGGACCAAAATTCTCAAAGGAGACAAACTACTTTGCCTGCTCTGTCTTTCTGTTACAGTGTACTATTTAAAGCCCCATACTTGCATATCAAAAGGGCCTATGAGTCACGACAGTACTTCTGAATCACAAAAATGATCTTGCTTGTGGTATGGATGAGAAAAATGGCTTAGCTGTGCACACCAGCAAGTGGCAGATAATTAGATGCATGTGTGTATGAGTAGATGTCTGAAACTGAACTTTTGTACCCTGAACAGAAGCCTGCTATGTGATAGTGGCAACTGGCATGGGGGACAGTTGTAAATGTTGATAACATCTTGTCTAAACACAGGTGTCACATACTGAGTCCTCTCACTGATGAAGGGACATGAAACACCACTTGAGAAGCAGATGATACATCTTGCTTCTGCACACAGAAGGTTGGGAAAGCTGGGGCCTGGTAAGAGCAGTGGAAGATCCTGGCTGAAAGAAACACCCTGGAAGTGGGCTGAAATCCTGAAGATCAGAGCCGAGTGGACTTGAGTGCCAGGATATGCCCAGCATCCCTAGCCATAGACACCCAAGACAGGCAACTGCCATCAGGGACACAGAAGGAACATAAATGATTTCCTGCCTGGCTGTACTGGATCAGCAGTGATCTCCCTGCTGGGGACAGGGTCAAGAGTCTGGGAGCCTGATGCTGGGGAAGCAAGGGAGTGAGTGCATGGAGAAGTCTTAATCCCATCAGTTCTTGAACAAGTCCCAGTATCCAGATCCTTGATGGGTTGCCATTCAATCTGCCTGGTCTGTGACAGCTTGACAGATTGCTTCATACATTTTTTAACTGACTCTCAAAGCATTTCAGAGCTGACATTTACTAATGTGTGCCAGCTGACGCACACCAATGCTTTGGAGTGGAGATCCACTGCTCTTTTCAACAAGCAGTGAAAGAAGTGATGAAAAAAAAACCCAATGTTTTTGATTGCTTTTTTATTTTTAAGTAAGAATTTTCTACTGAAGTGATTAAAAAAAAAAAAAGAATTATGTTTTCAAAATACTGAAAATTCAGACCCCCCCCCCCCGAATATTTAGCAAATCTATTTTACCAGATAAAACATAAGATGGGGTACCACACATGGCCTGCTGTTGACCACTCCATCAACTCATATGAGAAGGAAGACAGATCTCTAGGCATGCTATAAATGTGTATGTGATAGTATGTCCTTACTGGAATTCTGCAGATACCACAGCTCAGCCCTACACAATTATTACTAGCCATTTGGAATAAAATATAAAATAGTCATTGGTAAAATTTGCAAAAGACATGTAGATATAGAAAGCAGTTAATAGTACGGAGCCAGTTCTGCGATCTCAAGAACTTAACTGCCTTGTCTCAAACAAATAGTATGTTTTTCAACAAAAATGAATGCAAGGTGTATGCTTAGGAACAAAGACTGTAGGGTATATTTATCTGGCAGCTGAGACTGACTATGACTGATAAACATACATGACTTCTTGTTGCAGCAGCATGATGGCAAATATGCTGGTTTCAGATATATAAATAGGGACATTACATAACCTCTGCATTTGGCATTAGGATGATTGCTTCTGGTATATCACATCCAGTTTTCAATGTCTGTGAAAGACACCAAAATTAGTCAGGATCCAGAAAAGAGCCATGAGGAACATTTAAGGTTGAAAAACCAAGCTATACTTTGAAAGACAAAAGGCACAATCTATTTATCTTGTTGAAGAGTGTGAAGGGATCTGTTTGATCTTAATGAAAGCACAGCTTTCATAAGTGAGTTTTTCTACTTAAAAAATGGTGTGTCTGGAAATCCAAAGTAAAAAAAAAAATCAAGTTATAAATAATGTGGCTTTCTCCCTTTTTGCCAGGGAAAGATAATCATCAATTAAAAAAATCAGCATAATGTATTATAATCCATAATGAGTTTTCCTTTACTGCCAAATTATGTAACAAGGTCTTCCTAGAGATATACCTAAATATGTACAACCTCAGGCATTGCCAATGGTGCATATACATAGATCATCAGACTACAGGATCACAATTGTCCCTTTTCTTTATATAAATTTTGCTGCATGAGTGGGTGAAGCGAACAGCCATGGAACATGTCACAGTCTAACATCGAGTATAGTGGTTTAGATTAAAATCTGAAGAAAAAAAAAAAAAGGAAATCTCTTGATACAACCAATGTGAAAAAACGAAAAGAACTTTTTTTTTTTTTTTAAAAAAAAGGGGAGGTGGGTAATTTTACTTGAATTTTTGAGAAATTCTGAAAAAATACATACAAACCATAGCAGTCCTTGAATGCTGCAAGACACCACACACATCTGGAAACAAACCTGAATGTGATAGCATTCACAGCAGAAAGACTGCAGGATAAACAGGAGGGACATAACAACTGAACTGAAGAAAGAACTGTTAGTTCTGATGTTAGTGAAAAAATTAAGATGAAGAAATAAAGAATTACAAGTATGATGAAACTATGTTCTTGGAGAACACTTGGCTAGAAAGGAGACCTGATCTAATGCTTTGTACCACTAGTACATGGCCTCTACAGCATGTCTCCATATCTTGGTGTTCTGCCCTGTGGCAGTATGCTGCCTGTGTATGTATTCGTAGTGCTACAGTCTCTAGTTTGCTCACAGCTTTTGCAGATGCATTTCCAAACATACAACTTTGCCCTGACACTGGTTCTGGGAGAAGCCCCATGTGCGTTTGTGAACTCTGTCAGGATTCCCTTCTGACATGCATACATAATGGTTATCATCAATAAGTTGTCCTTTCCTTTCTCCCCTCCTTCCCTCCCTCCCTTTCCTCTCCCTCTTCTTCTCTAAAAGGAACGATTGGGAAGTTGGAAATGTTGTGCAGCTCAAATAAGACACTGCTGCTTTTAGACACCTTAAAAACACTGTTCTGAATGGAAATAAGAAACCTTCTGTCAACAAGTCATAGAAATAAATTCCTTTTCAGTTTTGGAGCTGGTAATCCATGAAACTACGTAGCTGTGTATAAACAAGTTAACTCAATTTACACACATCACTATTGCCATTGGAACTCGGCAAGTGTTTGATTTTTTTTTCATTCTCTGTCCTGGGTTCAGCAGTAGCAGTCATTTTTCTCCTTCTCAGTAGCTGGTGCAGTGCTGTGCTTTTGGCTTTCAGCCTGGGAACAGCGCTGATAACACGATGACTTTAGTTTCTGCTAAGTCATGTTTACTCTGACCAAGGACTTTCTGAGTCTCATGCTCTCTCAGGGAGGAGGGGAATCTGAGAGGAAGCAGAGACAGGACACCTGACTCAAACTAACCAACAAGGTATTCCAAGGCACAGAACGTCATGCCCACTATATAAACTGGGGGCAGTTACTTGGAAGGGCTAGATCGCTGCTTGGTCAGGCTAGGTATCAGTCAGCGTGTGGTGAGCAGTTCTATTCTCTTCCCTTGTTATTTCCCTTACCATTATTATGATTGGTGGATAATATTATTATGATTGGTGGATAATATTATTATGATTGGTGGATAATATTATTATTGCCCCACGTTGAGTGCCAAAAAGAACTGTCGTGGTTTAAGCCCAACTGGTAACTCAGAACCATGCAGCCACTTGTTCACTCTGCCCGTTCTTCTCCTTCCCCCCATTCCTGGAGGGATGGTGAGGAGAATGGAAAGAATGTGACTCCCATGGGTTGAGATAAGAATAGTCCAGTAACTGAGGTATAACACAAACCACTGCTGCTACCACCAATAATAACAATGATAAGGGAAATAACAAGGGAAGAGAGTACAACCACTCATCACCCACCGACCGATACCCAGCCTGACCTGAGCAGTGATCTAGCCCTTCTGAGTAACTGCCCCCAGTTTTTATAGTGGGCATGATGTGCTGTGGTATAGAATACCTCTTTGGCTACGTTGGGTCAGGTGTCCTGTCTCTGCTTCTTCAGGGCTTCTTGTGCCATTCCTCACTAGCAGAGCATGAGACTGAAAAGTCCTTGACTGGAGTAAATATTACTTAGCAGAAACTAAAAACATCAGTGTTATCAGCATTGTTCCGAGACTAAAGTTAAAAACACAGCACAGCTACTGAGAAGGACAAAAAATGACTGCTATTGCTGAACCCAGGACAAGATTGAATGTCCATGTTAGTAAATGAAATGGAGCTTGTTTTTATGGTCATTGTTTCTTACTGTTTTTGAGTGTAATGGATCAACCCTAGCTCCCAACTTAATTTCATACTTGAGAGTATATATTTATGGTGCTTCAGTTTCTTTTTCTGTGTAAAGCTAAGTATTTTCTGCATAATCAGCTATTTCTTTTACAGACAAACATCACTCAAGAGCAGATAAATCAATTATATATTTTCTTTCCACTGACTTAGTTGCTATGTTACAAATTACAGACAAGGTACATGTTGATGATAAAATGCAATAAGAACATTCACTTCTAAATCAGAAGAATAATTATTATACCCTTACACTCAGGCTCCCCAGGCACTTACCCCAGCAGGCTCCTGATAATGGGAGCTTCTATTTGGTGGCATGTAACCCATCAACTATTTTTTGGAAGTGGGGAGAGAAACAAGTTTCTATCTCTTATATTTCTCAGAAGTTGCAGTATTGGCTTTGGTGCTCTGAAACATTGAAACAAGCTGTTGAATTTGTGCTCTGTATAGAGTACGAAGTGAAAAAGAACATCAGGAAGTGAAAGTGTTAATGAGAATGAATGATGCTAAAATCTGTCCCTGTGATCGCAGAAGTACATTGACTGATTCTTCAGTTGTTAGGCTTCAGGACTCAACCTAAAGACTCATTTCTACAATTGGCTTGATGACAATGACTTAGAAGGCAAAAAGAGACTGAAAAGCTACTGACTGCTGAGACTAACTCTTTTTTAGCAGCAGGAGATTAAAGTATGGTGATTATGTACTTAAACATAACTGTGATTTCAAGAAGTTTTTAAAGCTAAGATTAATGTGTAAATGCTATTGAAACAAAACATTGTGTAATCTGTTAAGAAGCTAAACCTCTTTCTCTGAACTCTCAAATGCTTTGCAAAAAAAAGAAAAAAAAAAAAAGAGCAAGTGACTTCATTCACTTTTTAATTAGTATGTAGCAGTCACAACAGAGCATTACCCTTCTATCCAAGGAGGTAAAGTGCCTAACCCAACATATCCCAGCAAAACTAAACATGCATCAGTGTAATCCTCTTATAACAGTGAAGAATGACTCAGTTTTTCAGAGCTGGCCAAGGTCTCATCTTAAGCCATGTCTAGATTGGGTCATCTTGAGCCAATCTAAGGGCATGCATGTGTAGCTGTCATAAACTAACAACCAAAAAAAGTCTGGGAAGAGGGAAGGATGTTAAGCATTTGTCCACCAGCCCTCTTCAGGGGCTTCATGCTCTCCCTCGTGACAGCTGGAAAAAGTAAAAGAAGCCTCTACTTCTTTTAATAGCGAAATTACAAGGCTTTAGTGTTTGGAACCCATTTATGGTAATACATTTATCATTAACAGTGTTTGTTATTGACATTTCTCACTAAAAATGCGAAAGGAAGAAACTCAGTGGTTTTTCTTTTCTTCCCATGCATAAATACAGGCTGGATTAAATTTCACTGAAATCACTGAAGTGCCACCTTTTATGTGAGGTAAGTGGAAGAAATCCCTCAGATTTTTAGTGGAAAAATAGGGTTGGAACTGTCTCAGATTCTCAGGAGCAGCCTATATCCCCACCAAATGCAGCCAAATGGTTTCTCAAGAACAGGAGTGAGCTCTGCTGAACATTACTTTGGACAGCAGTGTACATGTGTCTGTGTGGCAAGAGCACAGGATTTGAAGCCATAAGACATATGTAGCCTGATTTCATTAAGTGGAGCGTGCAACTACCTAGGGCATCATACTGGAGAGGACAGTATACAGTGGGACCCAGCTACCTTTGAAAATTTGGCTAGCTGCTGCCCACAGGGGCAGAAGAAAAGTTGCATTAGCAGTAGCTCTTGCTGAAGAAAGTCATTTTCACTCCTCTGTTCACAGAACAGCAAGTGAACTTACCTTTTCAAGGCTTTGTGTCTGTTCACCCCATTTCTCAGCTCTATTCCTTCTATGTTTTCAGTGGCAAAAAACAGCTTATCTCTCACTCCTTTTTTTTTCCCTCATCTGGCATGGCAGCTTGGATTATAGATCATTTCAGCTGCAGCCTTAAAAAACGCATAAATATCACCCTGAGAAACACTTTTCTAAGAGGGCTTTTGCAAGTGCTAATTTAAAAGACTTTTGGTACTATTTCCTTAAAAAAAAGTATTATTCTGCTTATTCAAGGAAGCAGGAAGCATTACAGTGTTGTAAGCAAACTGAATTGCATTAAAAATTTTCATGCCAGTTTCTTCTCCAAACCTGTAAGATTAATTCATGCTTTGCTTCCTAACTTCTCATGTCAAAGGCATTAGAAATACAATTAAAAAACACCATGTGCCTTAAAAAAAGATCCATTTTATCTCACTGGGAGTCTTTTTAAACCTCTCACAAGAAATTACCAATATCAGCAAGTAAGGTCACTCTAACATGTCCATTTTATTTTTGACACTTTATGGCCTGACTAAGGTGATAGCAGAGTCCAAGTAAGATCATTCAGTTGGCATCAGTAAGTCCCCTGTTTATTAAACTTCCTTCACAGAACCTAAAAAAAAGAAGTCAAGACGTAGGCTGTTGACTTGCCCACAGCAGACCAAAATCAAATTCCTTCTGTGCTTTTCCACTATCTTTCTTTCACCCCACAACTGACCTGGAGAACTTGTAGCAAAGATAATCTGCTATGCATTTGTATGGTGTCAGCACAGTGGGAAGTGCAAAGGTCTTTTAATGATAAACTATGTAATGACAAACTTTTCAATTGAGTTTTGAGAATGATGGTGCTAGTGCCCTGGGTGCCAAGTTCATTCATCATTTCACAACCTGACAAAAAAGGTGTCTTCAAAGGGGAATTCAGATATTACCCTTGGTGTAAGTAATTCAGGTCTGATGAAGTCTTATTTCAGTATTCCCAGAGGCAGACCTCTTCTCATGTGTTCTTGACAGGTTGTTGGAGCAGAATATGGTTCTAGATTCTCTGGATTAACAAAACTCTTTTCTCTTGCCGTTTCTTTTGCTGAGGCTGTTTTCTCTTTTTTTGTAGACCATCTCCTCCACTGAATAAGGCATTTGACTGCCCACATTCTGGTACCTCAGCTGGCATCTATTGTCTACTCCCATACCGTACCAAAGTGCAGTACAGGGGCTGAGGACTGAGTCAGTCTGAGAGATTAATCTTGGATCATGGAGTATGACAGAACAGGTGAAACAAAGCAGTAACTGCCACCCCAAAACACATGCTTATAGTATATTAAAATTAGGTCTATTCTTCTGAAAACGTCCGATAAATTTCCTAGTGCTCCAGGCACAGAAAGACAGGTTACCTACTGCTGGCAGCCTGCAGCACAGCAGGCTCACAAAGTCAACTTTTTGTACATGAAACTCTGGAAAGTGGCTGCAGCCTTCAGCTCGATTGCAGAAGCTGGGTGCCAAGCAGGTACAATGTGTTACGAAACACCGAGTTACATGTCTCAACGCTTCCCTGGAAGTCACCGGCACTCCCAACCGCACCAGGCATTGTTCCTGTTGTAAGCAGCGGGGCACCCATCCCTGTGGCGGGTCGGGTAGTGGGGGTTGGTTTGGGGTGGGGGGCACCCAGCGTTTTTCTCGGCCGCGCCCCGGCCGTCCGCGGGCACCTCCCGCCCGGCCGCAGCGGGGCAAAGGGAGAGGGGCTACCCGGACGCCCGCCCTCCCTCCGCTGAAACCAGTCCCCGAAGAGAAAGTCACCAGGGGGTGGGGAAATGGTGACAGCTCCAGGAAACTGCCGCCGGCAGCGGGAGACACGGAGGGGCGGCAGCCCGGTGGCTGGCAGCTCCCCACCGCCTCCGCCGCGGCGCAGCGCAGAGAGCCCCGCCGGGTGCCGCTAGCCTGCTCGCGGCCGCCGCAGCCATGGACCCCCCGCAGCGGCCGCCGCTCGCACACGTCTTCAGGGGCACCTTCGTGCACTCCAACGCCTCGGCGCCCATGGAGGTCCTCCACGGACACCTGCTGGGGGTGGACGAGAGCGGGACGGTGAGAGCAGGGGCGAGAGAAGGCGCGTTCCGGGGGGAGAGCGGGGGTTCCCCAGCCGCCGTCCCGCTCCGCTCCACCGGGGTCAGAGTGCTCAGGTGCCCGCTCCTCCCCGGCGGCCCCCTGGGTTGGGGTGAAAACGACCCTTTAATGGTCCCAATCAGCGGACCGGGGCAGACAGATCGGCGGACCGGAGGGGTAGGGCCGCCTCCGCCGCGCTCTAGGGAGAAAGTGGCAAAATTACGCACTCCCAAGTACTCGGTGTCCGGCGGCAGAACAGCTGCGGAGAAGTGATTTCTTGTTCGTAGGAGCTGGAGATAACTGGGATGGCTCGTTATCTCCTTGGAGGAGTCTGCAGGTAGCTTAAATTTGGTTTTGAAGTGTGCTAAATATTTGCAAAACAGCAGCGAGCCTGCTCAGGGCTTGCTTTCACATTCTCCCGGTTTTCTTTCAGTTTCACAAGAATGTTTTTCATTCTCTGAGTATCAAAATAATGACTGTGCGTAATTACAGTGTATCCCCCTTTACTCGTGCCCAGTCGACTGACTAAGGCTTTATATTTGTTGAGGTTTTTCTGTTGTCACAGGATAAAGCATGACATATACCTACAAGGAGTTAGGAAGGTGATGACGTGGGGCATGTTAGTGGCACAGGCCGGGTTTGGTTGTTTGTTTTTTTGTTGGTTTTTTTTTTTAATATAAATAACGTATATAGGTACCTCATATAGATAATGAAAAGAGGTAATTTTCTTTCTTATGGCTAAATAACAGGCTTCATTGTGTCAGTACCATTTGAAAGCTGAGCAAAGCACACTTTCAGCCCTTACAGTAATTTTTTTCCTCTGTTCATACAGGTCCATGAGGGCCTGCTTAAAGACAGCCATCTTACAGCTCTTGAGGAGTGTGGCACAAGGCATAGCAAAGTCTCAGAGAAGCTGTATTTTCATGTATGGGAGGGGAATGAAAGCTTACATAATTCAGTATTGGCTGCTGCCAACTAAACCAATAGAGCTATGAATGAAAAAGGGGTTTGGTTTATGTAATGTGGGTGCAGGGGGCAGAGACTCATACCTCTGTTGCTGTCTGTAATGACAATTTCCAGAAAAGGGTTTCTACTCAGCATCCATAGGAAATCAAGACTTTTAAGTGATTTTTCTTGAAAAGCAGGTACCTTAGTAAGCTATATCTAAGGATTTGTGCAATCTGTCACTCTTTTCCCGGTTCTAGTGGATAAGGATGTTGTTTTCCTGGCATAAATTGGAATATTCCCATGCAGATATGTTTTTTTAAAGAAGTGTTTTTCAGAACACCTTTGTCCAAACTTAAATTCCCAACAGAATACAGTCACAAGGACTTCCATTTTCTTCTCTTTATAATACAAATTCTTGGCATTTTACTATTCCAGGACCTGACAATAGTGAGGTTTGGCACCTTTTATTCTAGTACTTGTAATTTAACCTCATGCAGAACTTCCACTGGAATCACTGAAGAACTGGCTCTTCAAGGAGGACATGGTGGTTAGAAAATCGCTTACCTTTATTGTCCAAATTTTCAGCCAGAACTATTTCAGTACTACTCCCAGAGAAGTAACCTTAACTAAATAGGTATCATTCTTCTGATTCATGTCGCTGACTCCATCATAGAAAAATATCGCACTGTCTCTGAGAGGGTTAGCAGATCATCATTTGTGAGCAGCCAGGTCTTGTTCTCCAGTATGAGCATGTCCTTCAAGGGGCAGGCACATACATCCAGCGCCACAGAAACATTGCTCAGATCACCAGTGCAAGTGGAGACGCTCAGCTAATAAAGGCCATAAGTGAAATGTCAGCTCTCTGTGTTTTGCCTGTAGGTTTAAAGGGAGCTTTAGCAAGGAAAATGCTGCTTTCAGGTATGAAGACCCAAGTTGTTGCTAAATTGGCACAATCAGGACTGTGTCCAAATGAGCAGTTTGGGGAGCAGTGTGGTGCCGCTCTTGAGGAATGCAAATAGAAAGGTGACTGTTCCTCCAGAGTAAAAGAAACAGACACAAGTGCAACATGTGAGTTGTCACTGAGATAGTGGTGTAATTACCTGAATAGAATATTAAGTAAATAGAACGAGTGTTAAGCTAAAATCTCCTGTTGAAGAGGGGAGAAGTGTTGTGAAGAGAGCAAATGTTGTGGCATAAGAGTTAATACTGTTAAGTACTGCCAAACATAAATGTTTAATTTAAGCCAGCTGGGATAACATGTGATGTGTGTTAGCTGTATAAGAACAAAGGTACCAAGACACCAACAT
Organism: Neopsephotus bourkii; assembly: GCF_033783945.1. NCBI lineage: Eukaryota > Metazoa > Chordata > Aves > Psittaciformes > Psittacidae > Neopsephotus > Neopsephotus bourkii. The sequence continues at coordinate 64,896 of NW_026901132.1, read as the reverse complement.
CCATCTGGAGTTTGTTGCTTAGCCTTTCTCAGGAGGTCGGGCTTCATTCAGGAGCTGGGTCCTGCCTCTCAGCTAGCATCACATTCCAGTTTTGGGAATTAGGCAATCAATAGGCATCGTGTCTAATTGCAAAAGTCAACTAATCACTGTGGGAACAAGGAGGGAAGAGAAGCATGTGGGAGGGGAAACAAGGATGGACTCCTTGCATATATGTTCATTTATGAATGTCAGAGCCAGAAAGAAAGTTAACACAAGCACTGCTGGATAAAAAAAAAAAAAAAAAAAACAAACAAAAAAAAAAAACCAACAAAACCTCTGTGTTTCTCCAGTAACATTCATTTTCCATTCTTCTGTTATTTGCACTGTGGTGCTTGGAGGCATTCAGACTTTATTGCATCAGGTCTGATGTGTAGTTGAGTGGACCAGCCATGTGTTGATGGAGGAGCTTTGGCTGGTAAATTTGCAGATGACACCAAGTTGACTGGAAGTGTTGATCTGCTGGAGGATAGGAAGGTTCTGCAGAGGGATCTGGACAGGCTGGATTGATGGGCTGTGGCCAATTGTATGAGGTTCAACAAGGCAAAGTACTGGGTCCTGCTCATAGGTCAGAACAACCGCATGCAACTCTACAGGCCTGGGGAAGAGTGGCTGGAAAGCTGCTCAAAGGAAAAAGACCTGGGGATGCTGATGGATGGCTGAACATGGAGTCACCGTCTCTGGAAGCGTTCAGATACCATGTAGATGCCCTTAGTGACACAGTTTAGTGGTGGGCTTGGCAGTCCTGGGGTAACCATTGGACTTGATCTTAAAGGTCTTTTCCAGCCTAGTTGATTCTATGATTCTATGTCTGGGAATAAAAGAGGCCTGAGCTAGGCACCAGGGTAGGGAGGTCTCTGCCCCTTATCTTTCGATCCTTTAGCACCATCACACAGGTAGCACAACAGAACTGAATGAACTATTTGTGCACTAATGTTAGCAGTTATTGATACTGCTTATATGATACAACTTTGCCAAAGCACTGGTTGTTCTCCTTTACTTTCTTCTTTACAAGCTGAAGTCTTGCCTGTGCACTTCTCGTGACTCCAGTGACTCTGCCATAGATGTTTTTTCTCGCTTTAACAGTGTTAAGGCCCAGAACTAATTTAAAGGGCCAATGAACCACATTGGTTACCTTGAATGTGCAAGCAAATACTCGTGCATGTCCAATCTTAAAGCCCTTAAAGCATTCAGTGTTGGAAAGGTGGCCATAATAAAAACATGCTAAAGCAATGGGGAGCATCTCTTAGGTAACCAATGAGTACTGTTGGGAAGTGTGTTTGCAATGAGTATAGATGTCTTGCTGATTCATCCGTTGCTGCACTTGACAGTAATGGACCAGGTGTCAAGTTTAAGGTTGATTCCCTATGTTCATCTCCCTTGAAACACATTTTCTTCATAATTCCATGATTTCAGTGTTTTATTTATCTGCACCGTAAGAGCATATAATAGCCACTTCTTTTCCATGGCAACACTTGTTTCCAGAATTTGCCATCTGGTGTTTCATGTTTCTCTCTCTCTCTCCTTTTTTTTTTCCCCACTTTTTTTTCCTTTTTTTTTTAATTCATTTTTTTTCCTGCAGCTCTAACAATACTCATTCTGCATCCATTTTGACTTCAGCAACAGAGTGACATTTTCTTTATTGCTCATCAGAAATTTCTGTAGGTCTGTAGTCTAAGCCCTTTTCGTATATATATAGCTAATTAAGCTGGATATATTCCTCTTTAAAAGGAGAGATGCTGCTTTATGAGAAGTATTAATGGAATACAATATTCTTGCAATTTTTGCTAGTATGGTATTTATTTATAAGGTATAATTTTAATTTTTTTTGGTGACTGGTGTCCTCAACATAAAAAGGACATGGATCTGTTGGAACGAGTCCAGAGGAGGGCCACAAGGATGATCAGGGGACTGGAGCACCTCCCATATGAAGATTGGCTGAGAAAGTTGGGACTGGTCAGCCTGGAGAAGAGAAGGCTGCATGGAGACCTCATAGCAGCCTTCCAGTATCTGAAGGGGGCATATAGGGATGCTGGGGATGGACTCTTTATTAGGGACTGTAGTGATAGGACAAGGGGTAATGGGTTAAAACTTAAACAGGGGTAGTTTAGATTGGATATAAGGACGAAATTCTTTCCTGTGGGGGTGGTGAGGCACTGGAATGGGTTGCCCAAGGAGGTTTTGAATGCTCCATTCCTGGCAGTGTTCAAGGACAGGTTGGATGAGGCCTTGGGTGATATGGTTTAAAGCGAGGTGTCCCTGCCCATGGCAGGGGGGTTGGAACTTGATGATCTTAAGGTCCTTTCCAACCCTAACTATTCTATGATTCTATGACTAACAATTTTAAACATCTACTCTTTAGACAATGTAAATCATATAAGCCATATGTGCATTTGCAAGATAAGCAGCCAAAACCTTCTTATATACAGCTTAGCTGCCTTTGCTTATTTTTCTCTATAGAAAAAGGTAGAAAATGCAAAAGGTTATGTCATACGCATAAAAAGGGCATGCAAGTAACAGATAAACAGTGCTCTTCTGGTCCTCTTGATCTTTCTCTTAAGTTCCTTCCTACTACCTTTTTACAACTATTTGGTCTTGCCTTTACATGATTTTTTAATTGCTGCCTCATAAAATAACTGATGTCATAAAGGTGATAGAGGCCCTCAGTGTGGGAATCTTCTCAGGAGCAGAAGGATACCTGTAGCAGCAAGAGTACTGCCTTGAACTTAGAAGAAAGAGCTTTGTAAAAGGGAGTTAGAAGTCCATGAGTTGTTTTCTGGCAGAAACTATGGTTAGGCAAGAATTCCTGAAAGCCCAGGATAGACAGTCTTTCCCAGGGGCAGGTGGCAGGTTCCTCTGTCTGCTCTGTGAAGTGTTGTGGGAGTCCAGATCCCACTTGGAGCCTGTGGTGGACATTGCAGTTCCTAGACTCCCCAGTCTTTCTTGGAGAGTTGTGCCTCTTATTGCCAGGCCAGAGAATTAAACAGTTGAGGATTCAGGTGCCAAGCATCATGTTGCAGATTAAAATACCATGCAATTTAAAAATAAAGTGTGCTAAAACCCTGACTTGGCAACACAAACTCAGCAGCAGTAGCATCCGTGTCCTCCAAGAGTCAAATGGGGCTGGGTTAGGCTCCAGATTGTAGTTTTTTTTGAAATAAATGAAGATCTCGGGCATGCTTGAAATCTATTCTGGAAAATGAACACTCACTTTTTCCCCCTCACTTTTCTCTTCCCAGGCACTTCAGAAATAAAATTAAAAAAACCACCCAAAACAAAAAGCAAACCCAAGCAAACAAAACCCCAACATTAATGACATGAGCAGAAAATTAGAAAATACTTAGCTCAGTGCTAGTCAGTCCTAGGCAAAACAATTAATTTGACCCTTCTGGTGCTGAATGCTGTAATTGCATTCTGGTAAGGCTGCCACACACCTCTATAACAACCAACCACACTGCTAGCATAGTGCCATGTTACAGGGACACCAGTGGACACTGAAGTCCTTACTCGGGAATTATTGCTTCAGTCTCGTCACTTGAAAATGAATGAATTGTTTCCTTACAAGTTATGAAGTGGGTGCAATTATTCACTGTATTGTGAGTAAGCATTTCAAAAATCATACTTGATAGTTAGACAGAACAAGTATTTCAGTGCAAAACTATAACCTTTGTGAGTGTGCATAATCTCGTTTAAGATGTGATCCATTTTGCCTTTGTGTAAAGCTGATGAGGGATACAAGTTTAAAGTATCTAACCATGTTTTCTTTCTTCTAGATCGTGTTTTTGGAGCAAACTGATCAGCAAGAGCAACTGGTTAGGAAGTGGGGGTTCAAAACGTCTGACATAAGAGAGCTGAGTAACCAGTATGTATTTTGTTTGGAGTAATTTCAGCTAATGGAGTTTATTCTGAGTGAAGTAATGCAAGTCTCTGAGAATACATTTTGGCAGGGAGCACATTATGTCCTATCTCATGGGCAAAACTCCCTTTCAGCTCTGTAAGAACTCTTAACCCAACAGCTGCCTCCATCCTGGATGGGACTTGGAGGGTGGATGGTCCGTGGGTTGTTTGTGTTCCTTGGTTTGTGACTACAGCCATGGCTGAATAGTACTGGTTGATTTATACTGCATGGGACAAAATGCCATATGTAGCTGTCATACACAACCTCTTCTGTGCTTACACAAGTAAATGATGTTCTTTCTTGAAATTACATTTTATACCCATTTTGTTAGCAACGTGCTGTGCCTGACTAGCTCAAAACTCTAGACTTGGCAAATATAGGTGCCACTGACACTACAGATGTAAGACACTTGCTTGGGCTTTGACACAGTTGCTTATAAATTCTAATAAAATTAGAATATTTAAACTTTCTGAACACAGACACTTGGATTTCAAACTGTATTGCAGCTTGAGTGTTTCGTTTTTCCTCAGCCAGTGTAATCCCCCACCTTTCTGGCGAAGTGAAATAGTCTTGGATTGTACCTGCAATGCTTTGCATGTAGCAGCTGTAAACTATACAAGTGTAAACCACTTGTGGCTTAGAGTTTAGAACTGCAGCACTGTTTTAGTGTTCAGTTGTTAAAAAACCTATATGCTTTGTTGGAAGGCCAATCATACAGTATATGTGAGTCATCAGATGTTTTCTTACTTGAAATCGCCTGAGGAAAATGAACAATGCTGGGAATATGGATCAGGTTGTGAAACGTCTTTCAGCATTTCTAGCATGCAGGAAAACAGGAAGAAGGGAAAGTACAAAGAGACTAAATCACCATTCAGTAACCAGGGAGAAGGGCAGAAGAACGTGAAAAATTTTATACTGTATGAAGTTCCATCAAATGTTGATATATTCATCCCTGTTATTGCATGAACACTACATGACAACAAACAGTATTAAAGTTCCATTGTAAAGATGCCTTTCCTGTCCAGGTATTCAGTAGAGAACTTTTCCACGGGTGTCTGTGTCTGCATTTGTAGACATGGTGCTGTTCTTCCATTAAACCTTGAAATTCCTAGATTGAATATACAGAGAGAGACATATTTGGAGGAAAACTGAGATATAGAAAGTTACCATTTTGTAAATATAATGTTCTTGCAGCTAAAGGTATTCCAAATATAGCCATACTAGAAAGCAAGACTGTGTCCAAATCCTCTATCAGGTGTGTTCTAAGCTTGAATCATTTTAGTTATTATGAAGTCAGTTTGGTTTTATTTGTTGGTATTTAGTGTTATTAAAGATAATTGGATTCATCATGCTCTTACATTGTTTTCCCTGTTAGCTATATATAGGTCTGTATAAAAGTTATTCTTCAACTGCTTTATACTGTAAAAGAAGTATGGATAGAGGTGCAGTAGTGATTGATAGGCTGATGCTGAAAGTCAAAGGCTGATCTGTACTTACCATTTACTCTGGTGGATTTTCCTCAAACACTGTTTAAAGCAAAACTACTTTCTCTGGAAAATTTATTAACATTTTTGACTATTACTGTTTTCTTTCCCTAGTGAATTCTTCATGCCAGGAATGGTTGATACACACATTCATGCTCCTCAGTATTCATTTGCTGGTACAAGAGTAGATCTACCTCTTTTGCAGTGGTTGACGACCTACACGTTCCCAACAGAAGCCAAATACAAAGACAGTGACTTTGCAGAAGAAGTGTACACCAGAGTTGTTGTAAGTACTGCAAATATCATTTACTGACTTGATGATATTCATATTTGTGAAATACATGTAAGTTTTCAGAAGGTCACTAGAAATAGTAGAGTATGTTTTAATGTCATGAAAACTAGATAAAACCAACAGTACAGCCACTGTTCTAATGCCATTCAAGATTGTTTCCTACTAGTTCCAGTCTTACTCTGTTGTTGCTGGTGAAACAGTTCATTTAATCCCATGGTTAACAACAAATTTATATATCATCTTTTCTGATATCTGAGTGCAATGACCAACATTTAAGAATACTCTATGAGTATAGCCAGCAGGTGTAGAAATAACAAAGCATATAAAAAAAAACCTGCATAAAAAATTGGAGGATATTTCCTTTTCTGCAAAGGCCACATGAAAGAGAAGATGCTTCTCACAGACAACAAATCTGGGGTGCTTTGAAGTAATTAAGGAAGATATTTCTACATTTGAGGTCCTTGTAGCAGGATTGTCACTGCAGAGGCTTTAGATGAAGTCTGTCAATGGTATTGTGGCACAAAGAGAGAGAGTGTGTTTGAACTAGCTGGTTTTGAGCAGTATAAAGGCTTTAAGGTCAAATTCCACTTGATGAACAATAAGCAGATATACTGATTCTGCAGCATACTGATTCTGTGCTTAAAGGAAATGTATCCTCTAATATGTGGACTGAAATATCTTCAACATATTAAATGATTTGGCCAGCATAATTTCCCTTGCATTTGTCTAAAACTGTTAGAAATAGGACTAAACCTGAAAAGAACAAATATTGTTTCATATGTATCTTTGTACTTTTGGAGTGGTAATGAAAGGCTAGTGAATTTTTCAAATAAAAATTCTGTTTCCAATAAAGACTTTTTACACTTTGTCAAAGAAACAAAGTAGGTGACATTTACTATATTATACCTGGAACCTCCTGTGGTCTACTTTTAGGTAAGGAAATTCTTCAAGCTGATGATTTGGAAACAGCATGTTTTTAGGCTTAATTTAACAATGATGTTAGGAATCCAGAAGTAGAGAATCTTGGGGTTTAAAAGCTAAGAAAGACCAAAGTAATTTGCCTCATTAATGACATTGTTATTTTTGAGACTCATTTTAGAAACCCTTAAAAATGTATTTTTAACTATTTTCTTTAATTTGAATATTGTAAAGAAAAGAGATCTTGCCTTCATTTTGTAAAAAAATTAGCTCTTACCATTCTCAAAAGTTGTGTTGAATGTCCCACCTTCTATCTCATTTAAAAATATTTTAAAGATTTCTCAAATTACATTTTAGCCAGAATCCAAACTTTATTTAAACCTGTATGACGGATGGGTAATCAATAGAGTATGCATTAGTCTCAAGTCTAGGCAAGTGATGCTATAAATTTCATCATGACTTAATGTACCTTTATATGGCTCTTCACTTACTGTTTACGGGCTCCCGCAGTAGTATACGCAGGTATCAACCAGCCTCTCCTTTCAAATGATATAATTCAGTAATTGAATTGCACTCTGAGCAGCTGTTCTCAGTTTACTTTTACCTTGAAGTTTATTCCTTTGTATTCAGGCATAACAAATGGGTGTTATACATGGAAGTATGGATATTTTTGCCAGCTACATCAGGTGACCAAATGAAAACCACTTCTTTTTCCCCAGAAGCCTTGCTTTGCTAGCATTAGGTAAAGAGTGCTTCACTGTGAAAATTGGAGAGCCTTTCAAAACCATGAAAAAGCATAAAAGACTGATTGTATTTCTAAATATAACTCAGAAATTGTTTCCACTTTGACTGAAGGAAATATAGAATGGTTTTTATGGATTTAGCCATTGTGGAAGTCCTGTATAAATTTAGAAGAGGAGGTTTTGTATTTATGATCACTCAGACTTAAAAAAAGCTATTATGAAATTAAAAATCTATATTGTACTTTCTCAGTTCACTACACAATTTCAAAATAACTTAATGTTCTTGCAGTTTGAAATCAGACTGCCTGTTCTGCATTTTGGCAGCTTGGCTATCTTTTCTTCCAGACAGTTGAAACAGTTGATTTATTTTTACAGAGACGAACTCTAAAGAATGGCACGACTACAGCTTGCTACTTTGCGACAATTCATACAGATACTTCTCTTCTTCTTGCTGAAATTATTGGTAAGGCTAACAATGAGTTTTTGAATGGTATTTTTCAGACTGTATTAGTTGAAGGAAATAGAGGTGAGGAGTTTTATACTTGCTAGCAATCTCTTATTCTACTAATGATTTTTTTGTTTGTTTTTGTTCATTTTATCTGTCATAGCATCATAGACTCTTTGAATGATCAGGGTTGGAAGGGACCTTAAGATCATCTAGTTCCAACCCCCAGTCCATGGGCAGGGACAGCACACACTAAACCATGTCACCGAAGACTCTGTTCAACCTGGCCTTGAACACTGCCTGGGATGAAGCACTCACAACTTCCCTGGGCAACCCATTCCAGTGCCTCACCACCCTCACAGTAAAGAACTTCTTCCTTATATCCAATCTAAACTTCCCCTGCTTCAGTTTAACCCATTACCCCTTGTCCTATCACTACAGCTCCTGATGAAGAGTCCCTCCCCAGCATCCTTGTAGGCCCCCTTAAGATACTAGAAGGCTGCTACGAGATCTCCACGCAGCCTTCTCTTCTCCAGGCTGAACAGCCCCAACTTTCTCAGCCTGTCTTCATACGGAAGGTACTCCAGGCCCTTGATCATTCTCGTGGCTCTCCTCTGGACTTGTTCCAACAGTTCCATGTCCTTTCTATGTTAAGGACACCAGAACTGCACACAATACTCCTAGTGATCTCTCACAAGAGCAGAGTAGAGGGGCAGGATCACCTCCTTCAGCCTGTTGGTCATGCTCCTTTTGATGCAGCCCAGGATACGGTTGGCTTTCTGGGCTGCAAGCGCACACTGAAGCTGGCTCATGTTCATTTTCTCATCGACCAGCACCCCTAAGTCCTTCTCCACAGGGCTGCTCTGAATCTCTTCTCTGCCCAACCTGTACCTGTGTCTGGGATTGCTCCGACACAGGTGTAGGACCTTGCACTTGGCATGGTTAAACTTCATGAGGTTGGCACCAGCCCACCTCACAAGCGTGTCAAGGTCCCTCTGGATGGCATTCCTTCCCTCCAGCGTACCAACCGAACCACACAGCTTGGTGTTATCGGCAAACTCGCTGAGGGTGCACTCAATCCCACTGTCCATGTCACTGACAAAGATGTTGTAACAAAATCTGTCCCAACGCCGACCCCTGAGGGAGACCACTCATCAGTGGTCTCCAGTTGGACACTGAACCTTTGACCACAACTCTTTGCATGCAGCCATCCAGCCAATTCTTTATCCACTGGGTGGTCCATCCATCAAATTTATGCCTCTCATTTTAGAAACAAGAATATCCTGTGGGACAGTGTCGAATGCTTTGCAAAAGTCCAGGTAGATGACATCAACTGCTTTGGCCCATCAGTTCTGTAGCCCTATTGTAGAAGGCCACCAAATCAATCAGGCAGGATTTCCCCTTAGTGAAGCTATATTATTCACTTAACTTCTCCTCTCCTACTGTTGTTTCTGCTAGTCTCTTCACTTCCAAATCAGCTGCTGGCAGAGCTTAAGTTTGCTGGAGTTGCTCTTCAGCTCCAGTTTTCTGCTTTTTTTAGCCTTTTGCTATTTGAGGACTAAAGGACTGAATGATAAGAGGTGCAGGCAGTGCGTTTATAATCTGAAGTTTCCAAACACCCTTGGAAACCATAACAATGGGAGTTGCGTCAGGATCTTACCCCTCCGTTTTTGTTCACCAGTGCAAATATCTTCTGTTTGAAAGTGGTGTGATTCTTGCAGGATTTCTCAAGGCTCAGCCAGCTCCCATAACAGAGCAATTTAATGAATATTTCAGTGTCCATCAAAGATTCCCTTTCTGATTTTGTATGAAAACCTGAAACTTTAAAGCTGTTGTATTCAACAAGTCAGACAGTAAAAGTGGGCAAAAGAGATCTAGTTTACAAGTACATTTAAAAGCTTAGATTTGAACATTATATGCATTCCTGTTAAGTCTTACACATGAGTTCCTGGTCATGCGATAAATAGGTGAATCTCAAGAAAGGATGCTGGAAATAGTGGTGGCAATTTTCTCCATCCAACTGCATGTAGGATGCGTGTTAGGAACCTCATTCCTTTCTCTTAAGAAGAAATGGTTTGCTGAGGTCTTTGTGCCTTTTCTCAGCTCAGGGTAATCTACTTCCCCTCTACTCTGCCCTGGTGAGACTTCATCTGGAATACTGTGACCAGTTCTGGGCCCCTCAGTTCAAGAAGGACAGGGACCTGCTGGAGAGAGTCCAGCGCAGGGCAACTAAGATGATTAAGGGAGTGGATCATCTCCCTTATGAGGAAAGACTGAAGGAGTTGGGTCTCTATAGTTTGGAGAAGAGGAGATTGACGGGTGACCTTATTCATGTGTATAAATATATAAAGGGGGAGTGTCACGAGGATGGAGCCAGGCTCTTCTCGGTGGCAAAAAATGATAGGACAAGGGGTAATGGGTACAAACTGGAACACAAGAGGTTCCACTTAAACTTGAGAAGAAACTTCTTCTCAGTGAGGGTGACAGAACACTGGAACAGGCTGTCCAGGGAGGTTGTGGATTCTCCTTCTCTGGAGACATTCAAAACCCGCCTGGACACGTTCCTGTGTAACCTTATCTAGGTGTTCCTGCTCCGGCAGGGGGATTGGACTAGATGATCTTTTGAGGTCCCTTCCAATCTCTAACATACTGTGATACTGTGATACTACAGCTACTGTACTTCAGTGTTTGTGTTTCTCATCCTCTACTTCAAAGCAGTCATCTTTATGTACAACCATTATGAATTCTGGTTGTGGTTAAACTACAGTAATCTCATCCTCAATTAGAACATTTAAAAATTTGAGTACTAGTGTGGAAGAAGAATTTTTTTTTCCTCTCTTTCCTTTTTAGCCTTAAGAGTCACAAGGATGGTCCCAACTTAAAGATAAGAAAAGATAAATTCTGTTCATCTAAAACGAAACTTGCTGGGGTGGCATTTGCTATTTAGATTTCAGTACAGGCTCTGATAGCAGTTTTTGAGAACAAATGAATCTGAGTTTTTATTCTTTTATGGATCTCACCAGATAAATTTGGTCAACGAGCATTTGTTGGAAAAGTCTGCATGGATATGAATGACAGTGTGCCACAATACCAAGAGACTACTGAAGACTCTGTCCAAGAGACAGAAAGGTGAGTTGATTAAATTGATGGTGTAACCTTTAGAAATAAGACTTTTCTTATCCATCTGAAAAGTGAATGTAAATCTGACTGAAGAGCTTACAGGTGTGAATTTATTAGGAACAGGGTTTTTTTTTCCTTTTGATGTCATTGCTTCCTACAGTTCTGGCAATTTCTGCAGTTGCCACGCAGCCCAAGCAGTTTCTCTGTAGCTCTTCCACAGAAAGGGAAAAGCTGCAGCTCTGTGGTTTGCAAAGAATATGTGTAGGTGGCTGTTTGTTTTCTGCCTTCTTTTTCCCTTTCACAGCTCTGTGTGTGGAGGTGATGTGACCTGTTATGCAATGGTGGGGTGGCAATCAGTTCCTTCACTCCCATTAACTTCTGAGCTACTTCCTTCCCCCATTTAGGATAAGCTTTATTCAGATTGTAGGAGTCAGCTTTCATGTACCCCATTTCAAACATGCTATGGTTCTTATCTTCTACAGCATAGCATCAGTGAAATTACTCTAACTTGCAGCTAAGAAAATGAAAGATAGTGAAATCAATGCAATATACATGGCAGAGGGGATCCAAGACTGGAGAATGGCAGCCTGCCATCTTAGGTTACCCTTATGTTTCACATCCATGCTCAGAAAATGCTTAAGCAGGCATTAAGCATTTCTCATGGGACTACTTCTTAACTTGTATAAGTGTTTCAAGTATCATGCTGAAAGAGAATGATACTTGAAACGGTAATAACAGTAATATAAAGGTCTTGCTACACTTGTGTGAAGTTGTTACCTTACTTTTGCAAATCAGGCTAGAAGAATGCAAGTAAAAGTTAGAAATGGTCATGGATTTCTAGCAGTGTTTATGTTTAAATACATTTTAAAACATGTACTATTAATAATTTGCACTCTACTATATACATTATATGCTGGTAATAGTTGTACTCATCTGTAAAGAAGATGACCCATGTTCAAATCTGTTCTACTGCTACAGAAGACAGTGATTCGAATCTGAGCTTCTTTCCTTATCATGAAGTACATAAGCCAAAAAAAGCATAGGGTATTTTAAGAAAGGTATTTCAGTTTTGAAACAATGCTGACACTTTTCAGAGAATGTAAAGAAGAATGAAAACAGCCATCTGTTTCAGGAGATTTTGGATTATCATCTGAGAGTTGTATTTTGTGTTGCAGTTTCTGCTCCAGTCCATATTTTATTATTGTATCAGGTGAGTCAATGAGAGGAGAGACAGACAGATGATACCTAATTCACATTATGTTTTGGCTCTGACAGTCAGATGGTGGGCTCAAGTTTTTTTCAGTCATTGTGGAGGCTGAGCTTAGGTTTCTCACTTCTAGCTGGATCTAGCACCACCTTCAGCGCTGTGAATCTAGCCTCCAGCATTATTTTCTTTTTCATGAGAAGATATTTGACAGATTTGATTCAGCATTTATTGTGAACAAAATTACAGGTTTTTCTAAATATAACTATGGCATAAGAATTCACAGAGATCCTTTCCACAAACCATCTCAAACAGGCTTCTGGAAATTACTTGCATACACTGTGCATATGGATTTTCAAAAAAATTCTTCCCTGCAAAGTCAGAGGAAGTTTTATTTGCTCATCTGCATTATCTGTATTGATTGCTTGGGGTTTTTACATAGAGGTCCCTGAGGAAGCTTCCTTTATTTAACAAAGTAAGTAAATCTGTACTGTATTTTCTATGAGGTAGATATCTATATGCTAACATTGTTAGAAGCATTTCCAGAAAAACAAGGGTCCTGTAAGTGAATGAGGACATATGCAACTGCTATAAGTGAGCATAAAATATTGCAGCATCTTTTAAAAATAGGATTTTAAATAATAGATTATGCTTAATGCTATAATTTAGGTTCATGGACAATTTTTTTTTTCTCTAATGTTGCAGCTGTAGCTTATAATTATGTTTTCAATGAATTTAATGTAACATGTATTTGGTTTTCAGTGACAACTCAGAGCAATTACCACATGTCTAATGCTTATTACTGCAAACGAAAGATTGTGAATATTTAGGGTCAAATTCATAACTAGCATAATTTGGTGTAACTACCCTGACTTCACTGTATTGCTTCTTTTTATTTCATCTGAGAATCTGGCCCAACTTTCTGTAAAAAATGTCTGAAATACTTAAGGTATCTAAGTAGATATTGTCATAATTTATAGCACAGGTAATAGGTTTCTAACAGATTTTTTTCTGCCTTTTTCCAGGTTTGTTAAAGAACTACTGGACAAGAAAGTAAGTAGAGTTCTTCTTCATTCACTTCTGTATTCATGAAATTCCATGTAAATATATGAAATAGTTAATCCCTTTGACAAACACTGCTGACTTAGTGACAAGTCAATAAATATACATGTTGTTTTGTAGTAGAGAGATGTCATCAGTCTGAAAAATGTTCTGCTAGCCATGTTGTTGAGAAATGGACTTGTAGCAGTGTAAATTCAGTGGTGAGAGCACAGCACAGTAGTGTTCTGTGCTTCTACTTTAAAATATATTCGGCTTCCTAGAACGGAAAATTTTTTGGTGAAAGCCACAGTCTCTCACTCTGTGGTATATAAATAGACTAGTGAAAAGAAGTTCTCTCCAGCAGAAATCAGTGTGTTTACAGTACAGTTGCTAACCCATTACCAAATTAGTATATTGGGTCAGCACATGTCTTCCAGTGTGTTTCTAAAGAAATTCAGGTTTACACTCCTGGGGTGTAAATACAGAGTTTACACTCCATACGTATTACAATCAGGGATACCTCTTGTATCAGCCTTTCTTTTTTCAATGGCTTAATTTCTTGATTTTTGTGTCTCAAAATATTCAAGAGCATAGAGTTTCACTTCTAAATCATACGTATGACTAAATTGGCTAATCTGGAGAAGTCCTGAGCTCCTTGTATCAGGAAGATGGTATAAGAAACTTCAAACCAAGTTATCATAATACCATCTTTTAATGGTGCCACATGCACAACTATTTCCTGTGACTGAAGGCAGACTTGTAATGCTCTTGTCTGTTTTTTATGAAAATTTTAATCTGTAAGTGCAATGTATAAGGTAAACATCTGTAGCTCTAGTCTTGGTGTCTTCTCTACTGCATAACATATCTGTTGCTAGCACTAATCTTCCTGTCTAGGAAGTGTAGGGACAGTTTGTTGCTATAATGATTGGAGAAGATCAAGCAAGAGCTCTTCAGTTTTAAATCACTGAATCTTTGATACTCACAGAAGTGGGACTCAGAAAAACATGTGGTCATTCATAGCTTTGATTCTCTATTTCAATGGTGAAATTTCTAATAAAAATAAGAAAAATGACTTTACAGTGTGAGTTGGCAAGGATGCAGTAAGCAATAAGCGATGGACCAAAATATAATTGCTGTGTAAATGCTTGTATACTGATATATAGAGGTAGAATCCCTAATATGTCTTTTTAATATTTTCAGTATCCAAGGGTACAGCCTGTAATAACTCCCCGCTTTGGCCCTTCCTGTACAGAGGATTTGCTTTGTGCGCTTGGCAATTTAGCACAGGCTCGTGACCTCCATGTGCAGGTAACCTGCGAGAGCTCTGTATCCAATTTAAATAATTTGGATAGATAGCATACTGATCAGGGAGTTTCATAATGCCAGGAAAATACTTAAATCACATTCTTACCTTGGGGTCTGTCTTTTACATTCCTCTGAATTTATTAGTGGTACTCTGCAAGAACGCTGTGACCTGCACAGGAAATGAGAAAGCTCATAGGTGGGAGAATTCACAATTCGGCAAGCCCCAGCACATGGTCACTAGAAGACCAGCATCTGGTACGGTAGGGTAGAACAACCTGTGGGTTTGCTAAACGTTGCTCTCCCCTAGTCCAAGGTTGCCACATCTGTCTCTGCCTTCTGCTGCTCCTGCGCAGACCACATTTCAGTAGATAAAAGAATTACTCATCTTCATATCTTGTTTAACATTGTTAATATTGCTGTATGATTTTCTGTATTATGAAGTTCTTCTGTCTAATAAAGACAAATTCAGAAGTGTTCAGGTCTGTTGAAACTTCGAGATGTTTCTTTTTGATTGCACAGTTCTAAGCATATACAGTTTTAAACATATCCTACATGAGGATTTTTTGTCATTACAAACTGGGAATTTTGAAAATATATGCACCAGTGGGAGTACAGGAGGATCAGATTTTTATTTCATCAGACCAGGAATTAATCAGCCCATCTGAAGATACATGGAGCAGGTACCTATATGTTGCCTTGATCCAAGGGTGCACTGTGTGATAGGCTGCTTTTCTCTTTTACCTCATAGTTATCTGTATTATTTTACTTATTATGTTGAAAGTGGGTCATCCTGTCACCAAACTGCTGTGACGGACAATCAAGGCATACCATCTCATTTCACTTTTAAAGAAACAAATGGAGGTTCTCCTCTGGGTCCCAAGGATCTCTCCCATAAAAAACAAGAAAACCAAGGACTAAATCTAACTGTAGGCTTTACAAATACTACTTTCTGTTGTTATATGTTTAGCACAGTAGGTTGCTCAGAAGGTTGTAATGACAGGTTGAATGCTATTTGAAGTACTCATTCCTGTGTATTTTCTTATTGCAGAGTCACATAAGTGAAAATGAAGAAGAACTCAAACTTGTGGAGAACATGTTTCCTGCCTACCAGAATTACACTGAATTATATGATAAAAACAAGCTGCTTACCAGCAAGGTAGCTGCATAAAAACTTCCACAGCATAGCTTAGATTTATGTAGACAATATGATGGTAACTGTAGGTACCTGAAAAGTTTCTATTGTTTTTTCAAAGTCAGTGACATCTGATCTTCTGGAAGGTGTCCCTGACATGGCAGAGGGATTGGAACTAAATGAGCTTCAAGGTCCATTCCAACCCAAACTGTTCTGTGATTCTGTTGTCTAGGTTAAAGTAAATTGGTTTTTATGTTCTTTGTTGCACAGATGTTGATGAAGTTATTGGAACTTTAGACAAGCTCACACTTTTCCTAGTCGTTTTAGGGCAGATGAACAATAAAGGTATTTTATGCTTCCTGATCCATTTTCCAAGGACTCCAGAAAGAATTAGGACAGTGGGGTTAGAAGAAAACTAGGTAAAGTTGATATTGTAGGAGCTGCAATTCTTGGGCAGTACCCAGTTGTCATTATATTACAATATTCTTACACACTGGAAGTTTTGTTCTGTGGTGTAATGGTAGGACCAGCTTAATTTTTTGGCAGTTTCCTACAGAAAAGCAGCTCTTTGTGTTCTGTGTGTGAACCACCCCCCACTTAAGTACAGGTTGGAGTGCCAAGCACTTACTGGTGCTTATCAGACAGTGGAGAGCCCATGCAAGAGTGAGTATGAACAGCTTAACTATAGTCGGAGTGCCGAAACATCAGTCAAACTGATTTAAAATTTTAGGAAAGAATTTTCCGAGGCACAAAGGGCAGCTCGGAACTCCTTGACAATTAGCTATTGAACACTCATTTCTTTCTTTGAAATTGTACCCTAGTAAGTTACTTATTTACAGTCCTTTTCATCTGAGAATTCAGTATGGACTACTTTAATATGTATACAGCATTAACTTTTGATCTCTCATGCAGTCCTATGCTTGCTGATTTGTTGCTTCAGTACCCTAAAGAGAATATTAGCTCTGCAAAACCAAGCCTTAATTCTGTCAGACTTTTATATGCGTAACACTGAAAAGTCGCTGAAAATTAGGGTTACCAGTGCTTTCAGGCATTCGATTAACACAAGCGTAATAACAAAACTGCAGACATTTCCTCCTCCCCAACCACCAAAACTAAGGCAACATATTTTTTTGTTGTTGTTGCTGTTTTGAAAGTATGATTTTCAGAGCTGTGGTGAAATATTTCCTTCTTTTTGAAAAAGAGTACAGATCAGCAGAGATACAGGTCAGCGGCTAATATGTATGTCCTTAAGATGCGGCTATTCTCATCTCATCTTCAATTACACTTGAGCTTGATAAGTAGGGAGATAGATAAGTAGGGAGATAGCTACAGTGCTATTAGGGGATGCTCAGTGGAAACAGGTCCTGTACTGTTCTCATTGTTATTGGCAGATTGCAAGGCCTAACAGAGCTCTTGCTTTTCGAGTAGGCATTTGGCATATGAGGTAATTACAGTTAGATTTGTCTAGAAATAATTGGTTTATGTCCTATTAAATGATACTACCCTATACTTCTGTCTTTTGTGTATACTGCTTGTGATCTTACTTTTAAAGTCAGTTATGCAGGCCAAGAAAGAAAAGTCATTAATCAGTTGCATTAAAAAATAGATTCTTTTAATTAAAGAATATTCCATATATATGTATATATATGTGTGTGTGTGTATATATATATATATTCCATTAATATTCCATGTATATGTATACCTGGTGCAAACCTTTGGAGAGACAATGGGAAACATGTAAGAGTACGTACATCTTCCATTCTCTCTGATGTGTTCCTAGCCCCGGTACTTAAAATCTGTGTTAGCTACAAAATATAAATTGTTAGATTACTGCAGCATTACGGCAACTGGGGAATTCTTGCTTTTGTTCCTGGAAGCTTTTAGGTCACAGCAGGCACTGCAAGAGTCAGCACCCTATCTTCTTAGGTTAATAAATGAAAAAAAAAGCTGAGACAGTGAATATGTCAGGCGTACTGAAGTTAATGAGAGCTTCTCCCCTCTCAAGAGCTTCATTCGAGCAGTGCATTAATTCCCCTTGGTGGTAACAGGTGTCCTTTTGGCTATTAAAGGAGATGCAGCAAAAATCACAGGCTCTGAAATAAATGCAATACTGAGTAAATTGGTGATTCTGTTTTTCTTTAGACAGTGATGGCTCATGCCTGTTATCTTTCTGAAGAAGAGCTGAAACTTTTTAGTCTTCGTGGAGCTGCAATTTCACATTGTCCCAATTCTAATTTTTCGTAAGTTAAGAAAAAGATGTGTACAATTAAATCAAGCTGTTGTTCACATAGTACCCTGAATTCAGCCTACTATTATACAGCTACTACATATTCTGTACATGTACTATATATATATATATATATATACTATTCTGTTCCACCCGAACTGACATATTGGATTGAGCATGACCATTTATGCTCCACTTCTGCATGGACCTGGACTGACTTGTGATCTTTCAACATAGTCATATACATATCTATGTCTCTCTATATAAATAAATATTTATTTCTTTAATGTTCATTCCTTCTGACTGTTCTATTAATTGAAAATTCAGGCCATCTCCCTTCCAAAGTATGCATAGGTTTTGAGGAAATGGGAATGTGCTATATAGTCTTTTTTCTATTAAGCAGAAATGAGATATTGTGTGGTATCCAGCCAGGATACTGTACTAAATGTTAACAGTAATTTTGCTTTTAACATAATCAGTATCTTGTTTGTGTTGACTTACTGAAGCTCGTGATATGACTTCCCATCTCCTGGAATATATTTTACACCATATTTGGACTTTTTCATGGGTATACTGAAAGTTTGTTTTCAGCAAATAATTATAAAACTGGGAGATTTAAACTGAGAAAAACTGCCTTTGTTTTAAATGTTTAAACCCCATCTTTCAGGTGTATGAATGCAAATATTCGGCCCAGTTTAATAAACCAAAGCTATTGCACATGTTCTGATATCCCGTGTCATGAACAGCTGTGCAGCCTTATTCTTCCTGAACTTTCTCTGCAAGTTTCATGCAGAACACATTTCTTCTTCCAATCCAGGTTGCGCAGTGGTGTCTTAAATGTGCAAAAGGTCCTGAAAAACAATGTGAAACTTGGCCTTGGCACAGGTTAGTAGTTTACTTCTGGAAATCACTGTGGGATGCAAAAATGTGCCTCCTTGTCTGTATTTGAAAGACAGCATGTCTCCAGCTTATGGACCTGCTTTTGTTTTTTCACTGCTTCTAGAGTAGTGAAGTCTGGAGTACGGAAATCTAGAGCTGGTTCTAAAATTGTTTAAAAAGAAAACAAAAAATGAAGAAAGTTCTCTTTCTGTTGTGAGAATAAACATGTCTTGAACAATAACTGTTCAGGTTTCTGATACTGTGTTCTAGGTTCTGTGTTGTGTTCTATTTACCTGATGTCTGTGAGACCAGATTTATTAGAAATTACACATTCAGAGACAGTGTTTTGCAGTAAAACTGTCTGTGTTTAACACATCTGTTTGTAACATTTAATTAAAGATCATGTAAGTTTAACCCAGAGAATTATTCCCAAAGCTTGTTTCTAAGAGTCTGATCTCTTCTAGATGTTGCTGGTGGATATTCAGCTTCTATGCTTGATGCCATCAGGAAAACAATGATGGCATCCAATAGCCTTCAGATCAATAAAGTGAATGAAACAGGACTAACTCTTGAAGAAGCTTTTCAACTTGCCACTCTGGGAGGAAGCCAAGGTAAGAAAAAATTTCTTTAAGATTTCTTTAGAGAACTACAGCTCTTCTTGATGTTAAGTCTCCCTCTCTTTAAAAGGTGGCTGAATTCACAGAATTTCTGGTGCCAGAGTGATGGCATCTAAAATTGCATCTGGGGAGAGAGGTCCTTCAGTCTCTCATACCCATGCTAGGCTCACTGCGGAGGAGTACTCAAATTGATGTTGAGACTTTAACAATAGAATCTTAATGATTTTTCAGGGCTGTACGTTTTCTTTGCAAAGATCCTCAGACTTCTTAATCATTACTGCTAGTGTGTTTATCACACCAATTGGAAATTTGTTTTCTCAGCAACCAGCTCTTAGAGGAGAAGACGTGCAATTAAAATCATAGAATCATAGAATAGTTAGGGTTGGAAAGGACCTTAAGATCATCAAGTTCCAACCCCCGTGCCAGGGGCAGGGACACCTCGCTCTAAACCGTATCACGCAAGGCCTCGTCCAGCCTGGCCTTGAACACTGCCAGGGATGGAGCATTCACAACCTCCCTGGGCAACCCATTCCAGTGCCTCACCACCCTAACAGGAAAGAATTTCGTCCTTATATCCAATCTAAACTTCCCCTGTTTAAGCTTAAATCCATTGCCCCTTGTCCTCTCACTACAGCTCCTGATGAAAAGTCCCTCTCCAGCATCCTTGTAGGCCCCCTTCAGATACTGGAAGGCTGCTATGAGGTCACCATGCAGCCTTACCTTCTCCAGGCTGAACATCCCCAACTTTCTCAGCCAGTCTTCATACAGGAGGTGCTCCAGTCCCCTGATTGTCCTTGTGGCCCTCCTCTGGACTTGTTCCAACAGTTCCATGTCCTTTTTATGTTGAGGACACCAAAACTACACACAATACTCCAAGTGAGGTCTCACAAGAGCAGGATAAAGGGGCAGGATCACCTCCTTCAACCTGCTGGTCACACTCCTTTTGATGCAGCCCAGGATACGGTTGGCTTTCTGGGCTGCGAGCGCACACTGCCGGCTCATGTTCATTTTCTCATCGACCAGCACCCCCAAGTCCTTCTCCCCAGGGCTGCTCTGAATCTCTTCTCTGCCCAACCTGTACCTGTGTCTGGGATTCCTCCCACCCAGGTGTAGGACCTTGCACTTGGCATGGTTAAACTTCATGATGTTGGCATCAGCCCACCTCACAAGTGTGTCAGTGTCCCTCTGGATGGCATTCCTTCCCTCCAGCGTATCAACCGAACCACACTGCTTGGTGTCATCGGCAAACTTGCTGAGGATGCACTCAATCCCACTGTCCATGTCACTGACAAAGATGTTGTAACAAAATCTGTCCCAGCTCCGACCCCTGAGGGAGACCACTTGTTACTTGTCTTCAGCTGGACATTGAGCCATTGACCACAACTCTTTGTGTGCGGCCCTCCAGCCAGTTTTTTATCCACCGAGTAGTCCATTCATCAAATTTATGTCTCTCCAATTTAGAGACAAGGATGTCGTGTGGGACAGTGTCAAATGCTTTACACAAATCCAGGTAGATGACATCAACTGCTCTACCCCTGTCCATCAGTTCTGCAGCCCCATCATAAAAGGCCACCAAATTGGTCAGGCAGGATTTCCCCTTAGTGAAATGATGCTGCCTGTCACCAAGCACCTTGTTGATTTTCATGTGCCTTAGCATGCCTTTCAGGAGAATCTGCTCCAAGATTTTGCCAGGCACAGAGGTGAGACTGACTGGTCTGTAATTCCCCAGGTCATCCATTTTTCCCTTCTTGAAAATGGGGGTTATATTTCCCTTTTTCCAGTCGTTGGGAACTTCAGCTGACTGCATGATTTTTCAGATACGATGGCCAGTGGCTTAGCAACTTCATTCAGCAGCTCCTTCAGGACCCGTGGATGGATTTCATCAGGACCCATGGACTTGTGCATGTTCAGATTTTTAAGATGGTCTCGAACCAATTCCTCTCCTACAGTGGGCCCAACGTCTCCATTCTCACAGTCCCTGCGTCTGCCTTCCAAGACTTGGGTGGTGTGGTCAGAGCCTTTGCTAGAGAAGACCGAGGCAAAGAAGTCATTCAGAACCTCAGCCTTCTCCAAATCCTGTGTAGCTAGTTCACCCGAGAGCTTCTTGAGGGGGCCTACGTTATCCCTAATCTGTTTTTTATTTACTATGTACCTGTAGAATCCCTTCCTGTTATCCTTAATATCCCTAGCCAAGTTTAATTCTACCTGGGCCTTAGATTTCCTAACCTGGTCCCTATCTTCCTGGACAACATCCCTGTACTCTTCTCAGGCCGCCTGTCCTTGCTTCCATTTTCTACAAAACTCTTTTTTCATTTGAATTTTCCTCAGGAGCTCCTTATCCATCCAAGGAGGTCTCCTGGCCCTCCTGCTGCACTTCCTTCTGGTTGGGATGCAACACTCCTGAGCTTGTAGCAGGTGATCCTTGAAGACCAACCAAGAGTCTTGAGCCCCCCCCCTGCCCTCTAGGGCTATATACCATGGAACCTTACTAAGCAGGTTCCTGAAGAGGCCAAAGTCTGCTCTTTTGAAGTTTAGGGCAGTGAGCTTGCTGCACACTCTTCTCACTGTCCTAAGGATCTCAAACTCAACCATCTTGTGATCACTGCAACCAAGGCTGCCCTGCAGTGCAACATTTCCAATGAGCCCTTCCCTGTTGGTGAACACAAGGTCAAGCATGGCACCTCTTCTTGTTGGTTCCTCTATTACTTGCAGAAGGAAGTTGTCTTCCACATAATCGAGGAACCTCCTGGATTGCTTGTGCCTGGCCATACCGTCATTCCAACAGATGTCAGGGTGGTTGAAGTCACCCATGAGAACGAGGGCCTGTGAGCTTGAGGCTTTTCCTATCTGCCTATAGAGTGCTTCATCCACAGATTCCTTTGTACAATCATGAATCCTGTTTGTCATTAGTTTCTAATTTTGTTTCTGTTTTTGTAGCTCTCAGTGAGGCAGTTCATCACTGTCTTTCCAGCAAATCAAAACATCATGCAAATCACTCCTCAGTCAGAGAAAAGCACAAAGTTTAAGCAGGATATGCAAAAATATTTTTTAAGGTATAACTACATCTGCATAATATACTCATATAGTGTACATCATATAGTATATCAATTATTTTGGTTCACTGGCATGTTTTGCCATGGTCATATGCAGATCCAGATTTATATGCTTAGGAAAGTTTTAGCAGAACTTGTATGATTTACCAGAGAGCAAATCCACACGTAAGTAAAAATTTAATGCCATTTCAGATAGCAGAAATGAGCTAACTGCTAAAGAACTGGTCCTAAGTCTTCCTGTAGTTGTTGGAAAACACCGTCATGAACAATTAATGGAAGTCTGAAGGAGGTAATGAAAATATCATCAAACAGGTCTTCTCAGGGCTGCATTTGAATTTCTAGAGGGTGTAATGGGGAAAGAGAGAAGCCAGAAAACGGGCAGGGGACAAAAAAGGAGAGGGTTTGGGTTTTTTTCACAGTATATACTGTTCTCATGAAAGGTGGGAATAAATTAGCTGAGATATGGGAAGGAATATTTTTAAAACCCCAAGCTCACACATGGTTTCCCTTCCCAGCTAATCTTGCTCTTGTTTTATCTGGGTTCTTAGGTTTACTTAGTAGTCTTATTATTTTTTTATACTGATTTTGAGCTGGCTTTTACTTCCCAAGTCACTTTCGAGGACAGAATAAAAACTATTCATACAGCCTTCCAGTAGCCTGGACAGGTACGGTTTGCAGAGATTTAAATGGGCGATTATTTGTGTTGCGGGTCTTTGTTTTGCGAGACTCCTAAGCACTTGTCACCCCCTTGTGTTTAATCTAAAAATTGCAGTCTGCTCGCAAACCTTACTTTTTGTACATCTATGAGATCATTTTCGTTGAAAGTCGTAGGTAGTCAAAATATTTCACCATTTGCAGGAGTTTCACCATTTTAAAAATACTGTGAAGTTCCCGCCACACACAAACTTCACTGGAGGCTGAAGTTCTTTTGTTGGAGGGGAGCAACCTGAAAACAACTGAACAAATTATTTGCAGGTATTATCCCCTTTGATAACTTAGTTTAACTCAGCAGTATTGGAGAACATGTGTTAGTACACATATACTTTGTCCAATATCTTAAGTAATTTCCAAGGAGACACAGAGGCCTCTTTTTACGTATTCCAAGCACTTGCAAGTTCCTAGCTGCTGAAGATGAAACTGTAGATTTTCAGTGTTTATGGACCTGAGAACTAGAGGTTGTAATAAAGCTTTGAAATAACAAGCCTTACAGGTGGGTATGAAACTTCAGGTCTGGCCATGATTTTTTTTCCACACCACATTGTTCTTTATTCCTGACAATTACTTTAAACTGTTCTCTCTGCACACCTCTGTTATTATCATGTTGTTACATGCAACTATTATAATAGGTATATACAAACTGTCAAAGCTACTTAAGCTGTTTAAATAATTAAATCTAATACTGTTTTAGAAAGGTCATTAGTATTATATACTTTAATCTTTCTGTGATGTCATTTTATTACCCCTGTTGGAGCTTTAATTTTTTTGCAATACAAACAATTATTGTTACCCTTTAAACTGATAGTGGTCTATACATCACATCTGCAACAACATAAAATCAATGGAGTACATTCAAAGAACAAAAATCAAAAGAGGGGTTCAAACTCTTTTTCAGATTTCTTTTACCCTTGAAAGATGACCTTCAGAAAGTCACCAAAATACCTTTTTTTTTTTTTTTTTTTTTTACTGACAGGTTACTTAAGAACTCAGATGCTAGCATACTTACTGTTGAATTTGCTTTCCTGTTTTTCATTGTATTAATCGAAATTCTTGTCATTTTTCTTATGAACACCTCAAGTAAATTTCCAGGTGCTTCCAGATGGTGGAAAGAGTTTTCTGTTGAAGATCTCTTCTATTTTCATCCTCAGCTCTAGGACTAGATGACGTGATTGGCAACTTTGAGGTTGGCAAAGAATTTGATGCACTGCTAATCAACACGAAAGCTTCAGACAGCCCTTTTGACTTGTTCTCTGCTGATAATTTTGAGGTAATCAGAACAGGATTAATGATCAAAAAAATTACCAGTAAGGATGTGGGGAAGGTCTGTGATGCAGCCAGAATAAATCTCTTGGGAGTTATTCCAATAACAGGAATCAGATGTAATATACCACTGCTGTCTGTATTCAGCAAAGGAGGCCAGTGTTTTGGTTTTTTTTTGTTTTTGTTTTTTTTGTTTTGGGGCTTTTTACAACCTTGCTGTCCTCAGTGACTGTCCCATATCCCCATAACTAAAATTGCATGTAACATTTTAAAATGCATACTTATTTAGCCCAAGCTGATAATTAATCTATTTGCAGCGACAGAAGGCAGCCAAGAAAAAGCAATTTAGTTTTAGTTAGTGCTTTGACTTCAAACTCAAAAATAGCCACCTGTTACTAGATAAAGATTAGGTTACCTTGACCGCACTGCTGTTGTAAACTTAAGAAAGAACTTGAGACAGCTTATTTGAGTTGAAAGCACAGTTTTTATGCAAACATGTAAGAAGTATTGACATTATGCAATAGGCACATTTAATGCAAAATCCCTTATGATTTGAAAAGGTAATGATCAACCTGAATTTAGTGATGTGTCCAGACTCCCGATTGCTGTCTCTATTTTGAATGTCACTGTTTACTTAGATATGTCGAAGGAGGTGATCCTGCCCCTCTACTCTGCTCTTGTGTGACCTCACTTGGAGCACTGTGTGCAGTTATGGTGTCCTCAACATAAAAAAGGACATGGAACTGTTGGAACAAGTCCAGAGGAGGGCCACAAGGATGATCAGGGGGCTGGAGCACCTCCTATATGAAGATAGGCTAAGAAAGTGAGGGCTGTTCAGCCTGGAGAAGAGAAAGCTGCGTGGAGACCTCATAGCAGCCTTCCAGTATCTGAAGGGGGCCTATAGAGATGCTGGGGAGGGACTCTTCATTAGGGACTGTAGAGATAGGACAAGAGGTAACGGGTTAAAACTTAAACAAGGGAAGCTTAGATTGGATGTAAGGGGGAAGTTCTTTCCTGTGAAGGTGGTGAGACACTGGAATGGCTTGCCCAAGGAGGTTGTGAATGCTCCATCCCAGGCAGTGTTTAAGGCCAGGTTGGACAGAGCCTTGGGTGGCATGGTTTAGTGTGAGGTGTCCCTGCCCATGGCAGGGGGACTGGAACTAGATGATCTTAAGGTCCTTTCCAACCCAAATCTTTCTATGATTCTATGTGGGCATAAGTGGTAAGGTAGCTGTTTCTTAGTCTGTTTAAACCACAATAATATGGATTAGATTAAATTCTTTAAACCTTCCTAATTCAAATAATTCTGGAAAAAATATTTTCACGTTTAAGTCTAAACATTTTTAGATAAGAATTCTTGGAACTTTAAGAATGAATATTTTTTTTTCTTATTTTTCAATAAATGAATGAATTTGAGAACTCTTAAGAAATAGGAAGGGGAGGTACTATGTTTTAGGCATGTATTTGTTTATACTGTCAAACTTGTGCAGTGTTTTCTTCCCAAGATGTACAGCCTCTTTACTGAAAGTTGCTTATGAGGAAACACGGAAATTAAGTTTTGGTTTACTGCTAGTAGGAATATTATGGGAAACTATTTATATCAGTTCTTTCATGCTTCAAGTAATTATGATATAGGATAGCAGATACACTTTTGAATTTTGTTTTCTCACACTTTTTTTTAGGACACTCTCCAGAAGTTCCTGTATCTAGGTATGTTCTGAATCTCTGCCCACATAAAATTGTCTTCTTGTTTTCTATATAAAAAATTGCCAAAATTAATGTTAACATTATTAATGAACTTATTTATACATAATTAAATATACATTTGTTTACAGTAATTAAATATAGTTATTTACAATGTGTATAAACAATGTCACTATTGGTATTTATTTGCATAAAATATACATTTACTTGTATTTATTAATGTTTGTTTAGAAATACTGAATAAGAACTGAGTGGTTTAACTTTTTTTCTTTGGGACATAGTTCAGCATGATCAGATGCACTTTGTAATATTTATTACCACACCTATATTTATATACAGCATGAGCTAAATCATATTTCACAGTAAATTAACAATGACATGCTAATCACCAGTTCAGAACCAGTTAAACTCAGAAGGACTTCTGCAGACCAGTTACCATTGTGGATTTTTTTACTCCCCCCCTCCCTCCCAAAAAAAAAGATGGCCTTTAAAACACAGAAAACCCAACCAAAACAATTCTACCCTGCTAAGAGAACAGATACTCTTTGCAGGGCATCGTATGGAACAAGAGCTACACTGCCTGTTACCTTGTTACCAAGAGGTAACTGGTGGTATTTCTGGCCATGTTTGTGTCATACTCCAATTCAGCTTTTGCCTTTTCGAGAAAATAGCTGAGGCAATCCAGCTTTACTGCTGCCTGGTACCTAAGTTAGTTCAGATGTAACAACATGAATTCTGTACAGATACATAATGTTTCCAGGGTCTGAATCTACTGAATATATAGAAAGCCCATGTCACACATTAGCAGCTGAATGCTGTGTTTCTTAAAAAAAGCACGGGTAGTTTAAACATTCATTGATCTTTGTGGTAGCCCTGACTATTTTTCTCCAAATAAACTTTCACAGTCCTAGGAAACAGTCACTGCAAATGGTGTATTCCAAAACTCATTTATGGATTGCATAATTTTCATTAATTAAATCATTGCATAGATTTAAGCGCAGATCTCTGTTTTGACCATGTTATTTCAGGTGACGATCGGAATATTTCTGAAGTGTACGTGGCTGGAAGACAAGTGGTTCCTTTTTCAAGTTCAGTATAAATCCATTTCCCTTTTCCAAAATACTCTGCTGATCACTCTGCATCTGATTTCAAATAGATTGATTAAACACAGTGCCTGACCATCAGGAACGACACCTCATTTTTGTTTAATGTTTTAAAACTTGCAAACACTAAAATTTTGTTAGACCTTTCAATAATTACTTTACCAAATTTGTCATAGTTCTAGAGGAAAAGATTATTTAAATTTCTGTGTAAAACAGCATGTGTGCATAGACAAGGCATTTGGTAAATATCTTAATTAAAGAGGACACCTGCTATTCCTTTTAATAATAGTGTAGGAAGCATTATGAAGAGCAGTGAGACCATCATTGTCTATAATGCATCTCAATTAAAAAAAAATATATAATAAAGAGAAGCCAGTGCTAATAAATTGATTTTTCAGGTAATGAATATAATGGAAGAATTCAATCTCTGTAATATTATATTATTTCCAAGTGTGGTAAAATCAGTGGCATTTGGGGGCATTTAGAACATTTTCCAGTTTTCTTTAGGACCTTATTTTTTAAGGAAAATTGGATGAGAAGTATGTATTCATAAAATAAAATAAGGGTCCTTATTATTAAAAGAGCTCCAATTTGTCGTCTGTAGTCAGACAGAAGAGAATTAGTGGAAGAACTGAAAGAAATGGGGCATTAGTTGTAGAGACATGGCCTGTGAGAATGGGAGGGCTGCATTGTTCTGTGATACCATCAGCTGAAAATGCATTTCCACAGAATTTGTTCCTAGGTCTAGAACTGGTCAGCCAGACCTTCCACCTACTCTGTTGCAATCATTTCAGCTGAGTGACAGCTGAATGAAACCTGTGTAAATTTAGAAGCAGGCATTAAGATACTTGAGCAGCTACTCAATGGCAAACAAATCATGATGTTTTTCTGGACTAAAGAGAGTGCTTCATCTAATCCAGCTTCCTGCAGAACCTTCTAAAGGTCATCTGCTCCTGTTCAGATAGAAGGAGCCCCTTCTTTCTGCAAGGGAAGTGAATTTTTAAAAAGTCCAAGAGAAACAGGGTATTTCTGGCCGTTACCATCTTTGACTTGAGGTGGAAATTGTTACTGGACAACACAGCTGAGCTTTAATGTGCTCTCTGGTTTCTTTCAATATGGCAGCCATAATTCCAGCCTTGTACAATTCCAGGTAAAAAGTGTGCCCTTCTGATTTTGGGAATCTATGTGACTTCTTTTTGTTTAAAAAAAGCATATTTCACTATTTTTTATCAGAGACTTCTTTTTTTTCCCCTGAAATTGGTTTGAGAGGGGATTGCTTCTTGTTTATGATGTTTTTGCAAGACAAAAGGTGTAAGCTTTAATTTCAGTGTCAGTAGAGACAATATTGTGTTGAGTTACTACAGATACGTGTGGAATATTGTTATATGGCCTGCTTCAAACTCCTTTAATTTCACTAAGCTTTGTTTCACACTATTATCTCACTGTATGGGGATATAAAGGCACAGGACTTCCCTGTGTTCACAGAACAAGGGAGGTTACTGCACCAAAGTCTCATTTCATGTCTACTTCCGAGAGAGTACTTGACCCAACATCACTGATAACTTTCTGATATTAAAAGCATATTCAGAGCTTATGTACCATTATGGTTACATCTACATGAGCCAGTATGGCATCAAGTGGAAGTGTAAGAGCTGGCTTGGGCACTTAGAGCAGCACAGTCTTTTCAGTTTGGTTTGTAGTTTTTTTTTTTTTTTTTTTTTTGCCATAGCCAATTAGCCCTACTGACCAGCAGGGGATATTGGCTTTTAGGCACCACCGAGGTGTAGCTACGCGGCTTGCTCCTGGAGAGTTAGCTCAGTATTTTCACAGGGCACTGTGCTCTCTGTGTGCTTGCAGAGGTGCAGCCTTCATATCCATTATGATCAATGATTCCTAAGGCTTTAGGAGTCAAGATTTGGGGATTAAGATTTCCATATTCCATCAGGGTGTTTTCCTAACCACTTTGTTTTTCATGTGTCCCAATCACCTACACAGTAGCACACATGCTTGGCAAATAAAATCGTCAGCTCTTTAACTTGTTTTCCTGATTCAGGGGGCATTTTTTCTCATGAATTTTGACATGACTTTAATTGACCAGATTTCACATTCCAAAACCAAAGATCTGTGAGACATATATTTTAATCCTCCCAGCTACTGTTTAAAACTATTTTTAGGGAGTTGCATGGTTTTCAGTTCTGGCTTTCCTTCAAGAATGTTTTCTGGTGCAGAGAAAGATTACACAGCTTTGTGTACAATGTGTGTTTGTGCCCTACTTCTTCACCTCCAGAACTATAAATTAAATCAGCGCTTTTACTTTAGTGGTAGCCTTGACTGTCTCTGATTGCACCGTTTCTCACTATTTTGTAGTGTTGTTAAGAATGGGATTCAGCATTTCTTCTTAAAAAGATTCCTGGGGGAGGAGGAGTTGCTTATTTGCAAACCGCGAATACAGAAAAACTTTAACAAGTTCAACACTATACTGCTGGCCCAGTTACAGAGGGATGCTTTGGCAGCCCTAGGATAACTACTGCCAATGAGCTTTGTATCTGAGTGTTGGCTGTGTCATGAGCAGTTTAATTCTTGTTCAGTTCAGGCACAAGGTAGGAACTCTGCCTTTTGATTATAGCTTTACTAATGTCTAGTACCCAGACACTACCCAGGCTTAGAAATGGAGACTCAACTTTTGAAGAATCTTACCTGGAGGAAGAACTTCATTTGCAGATGGTGCCATGGGCCCCTGCAGTGCCAAAGACCAGAAGGAGTGAGGACCAAGTTCTATATAGCATTACACTAATTGCTGAAGTCCTTAGGGGTGAAGGAAAGAAACCTTAATTTTATGTGAAAGGAAGCCAGTGGAGGAATTAATACAACAAATAAACCAGGGGGTACTTTCAACTGCAGCATCTGAAATAGAATTCAATGGAAGAAGGCTGTAGAGTCAGAAAAAAAAGTGAGGTCGGGTTCTCTGAGATAGTCCTGAAAGCTTGTTCAGTGCAAGACGGCTTACACACAGGAATATAAGAGTTTAGGAGATACAGAGGATATAGTTGCCGAACTTCTCTGAAGCAAAATGTTGGTTAAGTTCCTAAGGATCCTACTGTGAAGTTTCAGTCCTTGTGACTTTCTGGCTATGTGTAGATTTCTGAAATACTTGTTCCAGTAGGGGAGGATAAGCAGATGAAAGAGTTACTGCTGGGACTTGTAAATCTACACTATTGTAACTTAAGACTTCATATAGTCTGTTTCCTTGGATATATGTCTCCACTGCATATGCAGTTTGTTTCCTTGGATAAATGTCCCACTGCATATGCAGTTTGAAGCAGGCCAAACGATTGGTTCAGACTCTTCGTGTCTCTTTTAGAGGCTAGAGTGTATTTGGCATGCAGCTGGGCCTCCAGTGTAGTTTTCTTCAAAATAAACTAAATTCTTGCATACCAAAACCACCCTGCAAACTGAACTAAGGTTCTGTAAGAGAGGATGATTGGAAATTCACTTCAGAGCAGCACTACTGTCTCAAACCAAAATGCTAATGGAAACAGAGCTGAGGACTTGGACTGTTTTCCTTCCACCCTTATTGCCACAGAACTTAGTACCTGAAGACTAATAAAAGCATCCTCCTTCTCTCCTCCTTCCTCTTCTTAAGAGGAAAAAAAAAAAAAAAAGGTAAAAACAAAGCAACCAAACACTGAGGGGAGATGAGTAAGTGGAAGAAAAGAAAGGGATAATTTTCAGTCAATATAAATTGACACAGTGCTACTGACTGAAAATAAAGCTTCTGGAAAAATGTACACACAGCTGTTTCCAAATGTCACTCCCTATTAATTCTCTTGCCAGCTTGTGGATTGATCTTTGTTTCTTAATGTGTCTTTTGTGTTCAAAGTTATCACACCATTCAGACAAAGAAAAGGGTAGTTTATGGAAAGCTTGCTTGTTGGTACAATATGCTTACTGTGTTCTATGTTCATATGGGCACTTATTATAAAAGGAATGTATTTAAATTACTGTTACAGGTTGATCTTATTGTGTCACTTTAGGTTTTGATTATTAATGAAATGCTAGTAAGTATTGCCTATGCATTATGCAGAATTATTTGAATTATTCATGTGTGGCAAGTGGAGTTCTGCACTTTAAAATGTTGCCTTGACCTAAAGCAACATTTGGGTTATATTTATTCTGTGGGGTTTGTGCAACCAGAAAGCTCTGTAGGGGAAAAAGTATGTGTTTGCTCACTGGACTAAACATTTTCATTATTGTGTTCTAAGTGGACTTATTGTTAGAGAAAAGAAATTTTAAAATGACCCTATATAAAAATGTGTGATTATACACTCATGAATGAAAAAAATATAATGGTTTAATGAAAGCTCACATAAACAGTAATATTTTAATTTTAAAATATTTACAGAGAAGTAGATTCTTTTGTATTTTAATTGTGATTATGCAATGCAGATTAGCAAAAAGGTAATAGTCCTTGCTAAATATCTACTATTCTACTGCACAAAGGTGAATGCAAGTATTCTGATCATACATTCAAAACCAATTCACAAGTCTTGAAATGAAGACTTGTGTATTGTCTTTCAAAGAATATCCCAGTTTTAAAATTAAAATATATTAACAACATTACTCAAACAGGCTGTTTAAAAGTACTGGTTTGAGCATTTCCAGGAACAATCCATAACAGATGATATGGTGAACAGCTTTTAAAATACCGGATTTCTATGAATAAACGGTCTGCCTTATCTGCAGCCTCTCTGTAGCAGTGGTCAACTGATCTCTAAAATGATAGTGTACAAGTAGTAGGTATTAAAAAAAAACCCAAACCACAACAAAACCAAAGGATTTTGAAAATTTGAGAAAGGACCACAAAAAGGAAAAGAAAAAAAAAGAGAAGAAATTTTAAAAGGGCAGTATCAGAATGCAAAATAACACAAAGCAGAAAGAGGCTGTATCAGAGGAATTAAAAAACAAGATAACAGTGAAGTTTTAGGTGGGAAATGCTCAGAAAAGAAGATACATTTTCAGGCAATTTTCTGTTAAATCACAGACCTTATTCCTTCTGAAAGCCATTGAGGCCCAAGACAGAGCACATTTCCCAAGCAGAACTTACATGCTTGATAATACAAGCCCAAATAATTGTAGCTAATCCTAGCACAATTACATAACACTTTTCAACCTCTCAACCTCTACTTCAAAACAGTAAAAACTCCAGAAGAAACCTCATGCAAGTGCAGGCTACGCTTTATCTCCAAATGTCCTATGAAGCATTTCGGATTGCCCAGCTCATACAGTAAACTAATCTGGTCCTGGGGAATAATCTGTGCTCCTGCATGCTCCAGTCATCATCCTCTGTCATGTGTCTCATGGAGCAGTGATGACTGAGTTGGACACTGGGAGACAAGCATGTGGTGTGGCTAGAGTAACTGAAAATAAGCTAGCTGTCTTAAAAAAAATCAGACTGTTTTGAACTTCAATGCACTGCAGAGAGCACAGGGTTTTAAATTACAGGAACACATAGTTGATTGTGAATTTCTAGGTGCTAGGTACTTTGGCTTAAAGTTGGAGCTTTTTTAAGCCCTGGTACTCTGTGTGCAACAACTCATGCTTCTCTCAGCAGTAAAGCCAGCCAATGACACTGGCTCTCTATACAAAAACCAATAGCAACATCAACAAAAATAATTCTTTGGAAGCGAAAAGGACATCAGCAACATCAACAGCAATCTGTTGTGCAAACTTAATAGCACTATGAGGTTTTTTTGGTTTTTGGTTTTTCTTTTTTTTTTTTTTTTTTTAAAAGCTGAGCCATGTTTTTGGAGTACAGACTCCAGGAAATTTTGGTGGAAATTTTTTCTTGGAAAAGGCCCTGAATCAGAATGTACTCCAATCAAAGGGGCCCCCTGTGGCTTCTGTAGAGGCAGTCACTTATGTAGAAGTGAATGCAACAGTCAGGCCTAGACTCACACTTCCTCCTCTGGTCAGAACTCACTTCTATTCTGGCTTGAGACCATGGTTTCTCATACTCCTGGTTTTAGTTTGAAAGTAACTGTTGAATGAGTGGAGTTGGGAGAAAGATAGGGCTAAAAGGCAATCTCACACCCGCCTGCCTAAAACAACTCAAAATCCTTGTCCCAGCAAGCAGACACTATGTTTGCACAGCTCTTGAACTCAGTGATTTGGCTTAATGACTTAAGTCAGCTCTTAACAATTAAATTCAGCCAAGACCAGGACATAAAAGACCCAGAGGTAAACTGTGAGCAGCTAACAAAAACATAATAATGTTTTAGCTTGATCTGCACTTAAGTCACCAAAGGCTTTGCATAGCCAACTGCACATTTAGGTACAAAAGCTTCCTAGATGTAAGCTTTCAGGAGAAGAGACCAATCTTAGTGACATGAGAAGGCTTTGATCTCTGTGTGCTATCTGGCTTTGTGGCTTCAGAGCTGGGCTGTATTTTCCTTAAAAAGCTTTTACTGATGAAGCTTTAAAAAAGTGGGTGCACATACTCCATAGCTGAGGAAGTTTTCAGCCCTTGCTTCAAGGCAGACCTTCTTTCCCCAAAGGAATGTTGACATCTCAGTGGAGTAAGCTTTTCTGATTCTGGTCCTTGGTTTTGTCTGCTTGTTACCTGTTGTGTGCAGGCTCTGGTTCTTTCGTTTGTGAAAAGTGCCTAACCGGAGTTAATGTTGAATTTATCCTTCCTGTTGTGCTCATGTAGTTTCAAAGAGCAATGTATTAGATAAAGATGGCTTATGTGATTTCTGCTGTTCTGCTTGGTTTTGATCATGCTAAATGGGAAGTCATGTACTGTGGAAACAAAATAAAGAGGCCTTGTATTTACACCAGCCCTCATCTCTTTATGTGTTTGACTTTGGAGGAGAGAGAAAAAGGTGTCAAGCTGACAAATGAAGATTTAAGGTGAAGATCATAATACCCAACAAAGTGTTGAAAATGCACAGAACTCACCTTTTCCCTGGGAAACTCAGGCACACCCATCATAGCGGTTTGCAAATTCTGTTTAACATGCATAGTGGTATTTAGGGGATCTTTTTCAGATTCAACCCTCTAAGATCTTTTGATGTATCCATATTACAAGATTTGTTGGCTTGACAAGTCAAAGCCAGTGCTTCAGTAACCTCTTTATTATTTTGTGTCTAAGTAGACTATCCTGAAATGCTTGCTTCTTGTGCTTGACAGCAAGCATACAGGGTCATATCTCCTGTGATGTGTTTTTCTTCACTTTCTTACTTTGCAGAGCTTAGGTGTAAAAATGTCCCCACTCTAAGCAGCTCTGAAGCTCACCAGAAGTGGGTTTTCTTAGAACAAAACTACCACAGGAGAATCACTAATTACACACAGAAGAACTGTATGCTGTTTTGAGAATTATATGCAAGTTGTTACCAACTTATGCAGAATTATGTCCACAAGAAATAAAGCTGCTCTGTATTTTCATCAACCAACTTATCAGCAGAAGTCGTTCAAACTACAAAGAAAAGACAAGCAAAAGAAAACTTCTGTATACTCAACTTTTCTGAATAGAAAGGCCCACTTAGGTTTTTAATGTAGGAATGCTGCTACTTAACGTTTTATTTTGGGAAATAGCAGTAAGAAATGTATGTGCAACATTTTGCTAGAGTACTATGTTGAGACTTCCTATTTAAAGCATTATAAATCCCAAATGTGACTGTAGTTGTTATACTATACGGGATTTGTGAGCCACTATGAAAATTTGAGAGCCTTTGAGTATATTGTCAGTAAATCTCAGGCTATAACTACCTTTCTCACTACGATGAGTTGATGCAGGCACATTGTGCACAAGCAAACACTAAATTTTCAGGCTTAAAAAAGCCATTGAATAGCCAAGAACACATTACCAGTTTGATTTTGTCAGTTTCCCATGGCTATTAGGAAGAAAACGAAGACTCTTCTTGGTTTGGGACCAGATACTGGATCATTTATAACTGAACTTAATAGTTTTATAGCTCACGAGTTACGTGTGTAGTTAAAATGCAAGATGAAGGTTACTTGCACTACGCTTGTACTCCATAATCAGCTGTCTTCCTCCCAAAATAGTGAGTTTATGACTGCACTCTTGTGTTAATTTTGATTAAAACTGTCCTTTAGGATTAAACTACAAATATGGTCAGAAATGCCATGAAATCTGGATTAAATATGAGCAGTGCCTCTTCCTTTCGTATGTTGTCCTAGAGGTACTATCTCAAAATATAAAAGATATTTTGCTTCTTAAAACCTAGAAGTATTAAAATGGGAGCTAAAGTTTAAACTCAGCTCCTACTTAAACAAGTCTCATCCCTCCAGCACACTGGTGAAGGTTCATAGCTGTGAGAAACATGCACAGAGCAGGTGGGCTAGTGTTGTTCCAGGCACAGTAGGTAAGAGCAGCATGACACTACACACATGCTAAATGCTCATCATCTTGGCTTATTATGGGGGCTTGGTCACTCAAGCACGGTGCTAGAACTCTGTGCTAACAGCCTGGGATGTAGCTTGGCCATCTCATCACTCAGCCAGCCTACATGAGCAGCCCAAATTCTGGTCAGAGGGCATAGTTTCCTGTACTCTTTGGCTGGTGCCCCTATCACTAGGGCATCCTCACCTCAATACCATCTCAAACTGTCAAGAGTAAAACTAAATTGAAATTGCTGTACTTGCACATCTTCTAATACAGTTCGTGTGCATAGACAGCTCTGTTTTGGGACTCAGATAAGGTGAGGCAGTGTGTCATGGGACACTGTGTGGAAGAAAAAGGGTCCAAGTGCTTGCAAAAAATCAGCCTGATCTTAGGAAATACTCAACACTTAAAATGGAAATGAACTGATCAGATTGGCACTTTTGGAAAATTTCCCCTAAGTGACCTTATTATGGCCTTTCAGTTCTTAGATGAGGCATGTAAGAAACATGGGGAGAGACTTTTTAGCAGGGCCTGTTGCAATAGGACAAGGGATGATGGCTTTAAATTAAAAGAGGGGAAATTCAGACTGGATGTATGCAAGAAATTATTTACAATGAGGGTGGTAGAATACTGGCACTGGTAGAATAGTGGATAGAATACTCCGGTTGCCCAGAGAGGTGTTGGATCTGCCACCCCTGGAGATATTCAAGGCCAGGCTGCATATGGTTCTGGGCAGCATGGTCTAGTTGAAGATGTCTGTGCTCATTGCAGATGGGTTGGACTATTTGACCTTTGAAAGTCCCTTCCAATCTAAACCATTTTATGATTCTGGGAGCAACCTTCTTAAACACCTACACTTCAGGTTCTTATTCTCTTTAAAAAGAACAGTGGTTGGTAATACTGCTTTGTAAAACTCTTTGAGAAGTTGCAGGGCAAATGGAAAGAAGAAAGATAAAGTGAAACAGAAAGAATGGATTACAATGGAATTTAGTTATACATGCTCCTAAAAAGGAGCTTTTTTAATTCCCATTTGAGTAAAGAGCATCTGTAATTAATGCTGGCAGGGGTGGCTTTTGTTTCTAGCCAGGATGGTAAACTGTAATGAGAGATACAAGTATTCAAGTACAACCACCTGTGCAGAAAGAGAAAGGTATACTTGGTACAGTAAAACCCAAAACTGTAATACAGGCAAGTGAATGTCATTACTTTATTGTCACATCACCTCATTAAACTGATGGGTGATTTCAGGTATGGAGGCCATGAAGGCAGCATCTAAACCACTAGAACAATAGGGTACAAAGCACCCCTCCTGCTCCTTGCCTGGGCACAGGCTGGGTTTGGGATCACCTGAAATGATGGTGGGGATTACAGAGAAAGTGCTTTCCAAGGGCATGGCACTGAAGAAATTAATCAGTTCCCCACCAATCCCTGGGTACCCTAAATATACACAGCAAAGACTTAAAATGATTCTTCCCGCAGCAACATCATCTTGGCTTTTCCCTGCAAGAAAACCCAAGTAATTGCCCTGACTGAAACATTCAGCATAGAGCTGCTTGTAAATTGTGAAATACTTCCTGGTGGAAAAATGTTGTTCAATTAAAGTATTGTTTCCAATGTTTCATCAATGCCACTGGAATCTAACCATCATTTAGATAAAATGTCTTCAGTAGGAACTTTCACAACTGGCAAGCTATATCCAGCTTATAGGTGAAATAGCTTGTATTTCTGAGGTAAGTGCTCAGCTGGGAGATCATGGTTTTCTGTATCCCTGTGTCAGCTTGGAATCATTTTTCTGGGGTACTGCAAACAGCTGCTCCTATAATTAGTTCATGAAGTGCCACTTCTAAGGTATCCACTAAATCCAGCTTAGGCTGCCAGCAGCAGAAAGTTACTGCAAGCTAATAGTTGTTTATTGGCTTCAGCTAATAGAAATGTAACTGAATGAAAATTAAAAATACAGACACAAAAAGCAGAAAGTAAAATTTCACCCACTGCAAATAGAATTGATTTTTTCCTGTCAGATGTTATCTGTAAATCCTTCTGGGCATATTAGGCTGTTACGGGACTAATTAGGTATCAAGGTGGCTTGAGCAACTCTTGCTTTTACTAGATACTTCTTCTGTGAATCCACAGAGGGCTTCAGCTGTAGCATCAATGACCCTGGCCCTTCCATCTTCAGACCAAAACACCCCACCCCTTTCTCATTCATTTGAAATAATCAATTTGATAAAAACAACAGGGAAGGGGAGTGGTTTCAGGAACCCTGGAGCTGTTGACTTACGTTCTTCATATGGAGAGCAGGTATTTGCTCAGTGGCACACCAAACACTACTCATCACATCCATCCTCCTTGATTTGGAGAAACTCCAGGAACAAACTTGCCAACAAAGTTTTCAAGTTGATAAGCAGGTATAATTTTATGTGGCGCAGGGAGAAACAGGGGATAGCTCCTCCTAACCTGTATCACCGTATTGCTACCCAGGCCATCCTCATATAGTCACTGGGCATACATACATATTCATGAGGCTACACATGAATTACATCGTTTTCCATAAAGTTTCCCGCATGCATGCAAAAATGTGGTGCTGGTCTTTGAGGGTTTTTTACTTCTTCCAACAATTTTCATCACTTCTGGCAGTCTTTGAAGCACCAAGTTAATTAACATTACAGACATAGCAATAATCCTCTCCTTCCATCAGTTAGTTTAACTACTTCCATTCTGGACATCTGCTAGTCCCTGATACTCCCCAGTAGATGTTTACACCAGGGTTCATTAACACCACAAACATAGCAATCATCCTGTCCTTCTACATATCAGTTAGTTTAACTGCGCCCATCCGGGTATCTGCTAGTCCCAAATACTCCCCATCCCCAGGTCCTGTTTTTCTATTCTGTTTTTCTTACACTAGATGTAAGGACCTAAACCTATGTCGACTACCTTCAAGCACCTCAGTTATTTTCCATTGCAAAGCCATCAAACTTAATGTTACTTAGAACTGATTACGTTTTGTGCTTTTGTGTCTCCTTGTCTCATCCTGAAAGGGTAACTGTGCTCTCCTGCGCAGAAGGACTTGGGGGTGCTGGTTGATGAGAAAATGAACATGAGCCAGCTTCAGTGTGCACTCGCAGCCCTGAAAGCCAACTGTATCCTGGGCTGCATCAAAAGGAGTGTGACCAGCAGGTCAAAGGAGGTGATCCTGCCCCCCTACTCTGCTCTCGTGAGACCTCACCTGGAGTATTGTGTGCAGTTATGGTGTCCTCAACATAAAAAGGACATGGAACTGTTGGAACAAGTCCAGAGGAGGGCCATGAGGATGATCAGGGAACTGAAGCACCTCCCCTATGAGGTCAGGCTGAGAAAGTTGGGGCTGTTCAGCCTGGAGAAAAGAAGGCTGCGTGGAGACCTCATAGCAGCCTTCCAGTATCTGAAGGGGGCATATAGGGATGCTGGGGATGGACTCTTCATTAAGGACTGTAGTGATAGGACAAGGGGTAATGGGTTAAACCTTAAACAGGGGAAGTTTAGGTTGGGTATAAGGAGAAAATTCTTTCCTGTTAGTGTGGTGAGGCACTGGAATGGGTTGCCCAGGGAGGTTGTGAATGCTCCATCCCTGGCAGTGTTCAAGGCCAGGTTGAACAGAGCCTTGGGTGGCATGGTTTAGTGTGAAGGGCATGGCAGGGGGGCTGGAACTTGATGATCTTAATGTCCTTTACAACCCTAACTATTCTATGATTCTATGATTCCCTTCCTCATGCAGGGATGTAAAGGGAGTGAACAAAAGGACTGAACTTGTCAATCCCTTTCTGAAACATTTACATTTTTGCTCTCTGTAACATCCTGTGCCTGTGAGTCACACATGTTTATTAGCTGTTGGGTGGCACAACCATGTGTTCCCTTTGGTTGCCTAAACACACCCCTGATTCCCAGACTGCAAACTATAGTGAATAAATACAGTGTCACCTCTTCCATTAACATCACTGTCCTTAAAATTGGTTTCAAGGAAAAGTAGGAGTGTTTTGTGCTTCTTATCATTTTGGCTCGGATTTATCAAAAGGGTGTTTTCGTATATTTATTTCACAATTTGCTTTGACGGGGAAAGCTTAGGGCTGGACAGCAAATTACACATGAAGTAGACTGGTTTCACAGAAAGCATGGAGTAACAGCCAGTCCTACCTAGCCTCCAAACAAACCAGACCTGGAAGCAGCAGAACATTTTGTACTCGCTGTGCAAGGTCCAAACAGCTTGGGATTCATCTGCCCCCGTGGAAACGTCTGATATCTCTGTGCCAAGGCTGATAGAAACATGGAGATAGGCATTGCTGAAGGACAGTGTCAGATTCAGGGTTGGCCAGACTTCTGAAAAAATATTGTGCAGCCAATGTCCTTATCTTGAGCCAAGACTGCTTTACAGTATCAAATGTCCACAGTGTCTTCCTCCCTGTACAAATGTGCAGTGTGGGATGAAAGCTGCTAGGAGGAAGACAGCAGTAAGTGGATGCCAGGGCATTGAAAAAGGGGAGAGGCAAGGCTCTTACTTACATAAAACCTCATTCTTAAAAGAGGTCCTTTCTGACAGTACAATTAGAGCATGTTTATTTTACCTTCCTTATAAGGGCACAAGACGAACAGGCATGATAGCTGCAGTGGTGTCATCCTTCTTCGAAGGATGTTTTGCAAGTTCCCGCTGATGTGCAGTCTGCGAGCACTACCAAAACGTCATGTTTTGAGACAAGGCTAAACTACAGACATATTAAGCTCCGACACCAGCAAATTCGAAGTTGAAATAGCTTGACTGCAAATAGGTGCACAAAGTGCAAAATACCTCTTTGGATCAGTATTCATACTCATTTCTGTAACTCACAGAACACCCAGAACAATTGCATTCCTTTCTAAATTGTCCTCCAAGTACAATTAGGTAAGCATTCAGATACCATGGTGACAAATGTGGGATGGATGGATGAACTGCGTGTTACTGGTATATAGCAATGATAAACACTTTAACTTGTTTTCTAAACCCAAGTTTACTGTGCAACCCCAACATTCTTTCAGGTGCAAAGACCATGAAAATTTCAGGTGGTCTTTTCTTGTGAAAGAAGTTTATAAAACCTAAGGTCCTAGACATCATTACTAAGAATTACTTCGTAAAAACCACAACAGTCCTTTAATAAGACTTACCCTTTTACACAGAGGGCAAGAAAATCAGCATGTCCCCATTGCTTTTCCTGTCCTTGGCAGAGCTGAGGAAAGACCAGCAGGAGGCTGCTGCTTCTCTGCCAAGACAGGAGATAGATATAGTGATGTGCATCTCCCTTGATTTCAAGGATTCACCTTCCAGCTCTGCTCCTCTCTGGAGAAATAAAAAGCCACTACTGACTGTCTGCAAATGTCTAAGCAACCCACTCTGATAGTGAAAAATAGAATCATATTGTTCTCCTCTGTAATGTTCATGCTGCTCTGGGACAGTTAAAACTTTCTTTAGGCATAATTTTAACAACGACTTCCTGTCGGAGACTCTAAGTCGTCGCTATGCGGAGGGAACACAGCACAACCAATATGATTGATAGAAGTGATCCATTTATTCTGCTTAAGCCTGGGGTATATATAGCCAGGTTGTTATTCACATATTCTTGGGAAACTTCTGTGGTCTACAATTTACAGGCGCATCCCGTTTTCTAACCTCCTTATTCCTCCCTTCAAGATGCTCATTAACTACAAGGTCAGTTTACCCCCCTGCACAGCTGGTGTTTTTTACCGAGCTGGGTTTCTCACTGACTTTTACAAAACTGGTCCCTGGCCAAGTTCAGCCATGGGAACGTAACCCTTGCCTGCCAACCACGCTTCCACAATTCCCCCTTTTTCTTTTTCAAGCATATTTGTTACAATTTTCATAAGGCTTTGCTGAATACATTGAATAATACAAATCAAGATAAGCAAAAGCAAGATACATACAGGTAAAAAATGGCTTAAAATACTACTTAGCCAGGATCCTAGTCCCAGTGATCTTAACCAGGAGGTGAGATCCCAAGAGTCACCTTACTTTAATTTATACAAGTTGTCTTTGAGTTGTTGCAGCTCCTCGTGTATAGAGCTACTACAGTCTGAGAGATTCATGCAACACGTACGGCTCTCTGGTAACAGGGGAGGCCATCCCTCACATCAAGGTGAGGTTGCACACATGGCTTGTGTCCCCACTGCTCCACGCCTGCTGGGTTGCAGCCAGCAGTGGAGCTAAAGGTTCTTCTTGGTGGCAGGCACAGAGGCCAACCCATTCTTGCCCTTGATTGTGGTAGCAGGCATTTGGTCAGCCTTAGTCCTTGCACCTTGTTGTCAATGCAGTTTCACCTGCTTCATTCAATAACAAGCTGTTATTATGGCAAGGCACACACACAGATTTATATTAGCAGAGTAACTATTACAGGGTGCAGCAGGATGTTGAAGATGCTGATGCCAGCAAGGGACTAGCCAAAGAAATTTCTTACCAGTGGAATTCTCTCACCCTCTTAATTTGCTCCATTACCTGCTTTATAACACTACCATTGTATTAGAATATTTCTATCTTTTGCTTTAGCATTTTCTAGCAGCTACTACAAATTTGCATACTCTAACATTTCTTTTACAGGTGACAAATCCATATAATACAAGGTGTAGTTTCTTATCAGCAACTGGCTAGTAAGTACAGGTGGTTTCATACACAAAATCAAAGCTTCTAACAATAGCTACTTTACAAACACACATATTCAAGCTGTTACTTTTCAGTTGCCCCCAAATGATGTTTAGCCATCATTGGTTTTTCTCTTCCTCTATCTCATTCTGCTTGGGGTATTCACATTCAGCTCCTGCAGCTGAGCCATCAGGTTCCTCCATTCATCTGTCCAGATCATGTCAAGGCTCGACAAACTTTGCAGGCATTCGCCATGGACCTGTAGGCAGGAGGACACAAATACATCCCCTTTTCCAGGTTATCAGTTCTTGAGAAGTAGATAGGTTCTGTATCTGCCACCCTGATGCTGCTTAGGTGATGGCTCGTAAGGCTTGTGGTTGCAGTACCCCTCTCGCTTTTTCAGTTAGCAGTTCTTGTTTCAACTGATCTATCTGTTCCTCCAAGTCTTGGATTCATCCACAGGTTACTTTAAACTTATCAAGCTTGGTTTTGTTTTATTTTGGTTTTGTTTGTTTATTTGTTTGGTTTTTTTGTTTTCTCCTCAGCTCCGGTGTCCATCCTGGTCCTTCCACTGGTGGAGCACCGGGAGCCGAATCGGAGAGCAGCTGTTTTTGAACATGGGGACTAAACTTTTATCAAATAACTTTTTTTTTTTTTTTTTTTGAAGTTGCTCACCCTGCTTTGCACAGATACAAATGCAACCTCACTTTTGCATTAACCCTTTCTTGTCTGAAGTGTTAAACTACTATCTATTAGAAACTTTTACATGAACCTAACAACAAAAAATACACAGAACACTGTCTGCCCTCAATACACACACACATATAGGATCCCACAAGCACAGTCCACACAACTACAA
The DNA here is from genome assembly GCF_033783945.1 of Neopsephotus bourkii. Classification (NCBI taxonomy): domain Eukaryota; kingdom Metazoa; phylum Chordata; class Aves; order Psittaciformes; family Psittacidae; genus Neopsephotus; species Neopsephotus bourkii. The sequence goes on along the minus strand of NW_026901132.1, from coordinate 21,794 downwards.
TATTTGACGCACAAAATCCCAACAATCATTACTTCAACTACACAATCCCACATACAGAACATGGCACAAGGACCCTGTGGAGCCTAACAGGAAAACCAGCTCCGAGAAGCATCATTGCAGTGCGAAGTGGCAGGCTCAACCTTAGCAGGCGTCCCCGCAGAGGCTCTGCCTCCCTCACATCGCATGAGGCTTGGGCTTTTATACTGACCAAAATGCACACTCATTCCAACACAGGTGGCCAGCCTATGTTGGAAGAAGTAGCCAGCAGTATTTATAAAGGTCTCCAAAGGTTGATAGAAAGCTGGACATACTTATCTTTACCAACTTCTAGTACATGAGTATCACAGAGAGGATGTATTACATGAGTTGTATATGGGGTCATAAGTCCACAGCCCATCAAAGACCTTTCCACTTCAGGTCTTGATGCAGAACTTTAACGTAAAAAAGGTTGCTCCCTTCACCTTAAGAAGGACTGAAAACATCCATAAAATGGATGTCCTAAGATCAAATTTCAATTCATTCAATCACTGACAAGAGGGGATGGCAGGCTGCTGAACTAATTTTCTTTACAGTACACTGTTTCTTTTTACAATGTCTCGTCCGTCCACAATTATAACATCTCATACCTTTAGCACCCCTACGACCACTCTAACCTTACTGTAGAAGGGGTTTAACAGCAGCAGAAAAGGCAGTAGCCATGTATCCAGCCTTTTCCTCTGCTATGCTCACTTTAAATCATATCTGAAGGTGGGGAGTAAGCAACAATTGAGCTATCATACAGATATCATATGGTGCTAGGATATATACAGAAAAAATATGTGCGATAATTGCCCGAGTATACGATGATTTTAACCCATAGGATGTTACCGGTTGATGGGAACTGTGGACTCTTCAATACTAAAATAACAGTTGACCATGACACCAGAGGTTAAAATATTTGCACAGCGGACTTTGAGACTCCTCTTTTAATATTTGATTGTCTCATCATAAAAACAGAACAAGTGCTGTCATTTATTGCTGCTTTCGTGTCAGATCATGATGTAAAATTCCTAGTTTCAAACCTTCATAAAATCATAAAGCAGACAGGAAAAACAAGCACTCCACCTCACCCCCTTCCAAGAAATAATTTCCATTTTGTAGTGCTCCCCTTGAAGTTTGCAAGGACAGCCAGGAAACTTTCACTGTAAAGAATCTCAGAAGTCAGGTCAGATACTGGTAAAATTCACGCAGAGGCCCTATGAAGGACAGTTGCATACTGTAGAGATTCTATCATCTATCTATCTATCTATCTATCTATCTATCTATCTATCTATCTATCTATCTATCTATCATCTATCAATCATCTATCATCTATCTCTATCTTCATCACTTCTAAAGGGAAAACATCACTCGGAAAATCCAGAAGGGGACCTGAGACACAACCCTCCCTCGCTGGAGAGATTCACATGGCAGCTTGCTTTGTGCAGGCTGTGGTGACACATTTGTGTCTTGTCTCTGAGCACAGGTAAAAGCAAGGTCAGCATCCCTTGGGGAAATTCAATCTTCCCTGGCACTTGCAGCGAGTGTGGTGGTGTGAAACTGCTTGTACTGGAGCAGTGCTAGAGGATGGGATGCTCTTCTGTCCTGTGAAGGCTCAGCTCTGCCTGGCCGACTTCAGATATTTTGTCTATCTTTCAGTCAGTTGCCCCAGCAGCATGGGAACCAGCAGAATCAGTGCAATGGGTGGAAATGCTCACCCCTCTGTGGTGCACCAGGGGGGGCTGGGTTGGTCTGCTGACTGCACCTGCACACTGCCAAAACTCTGCATCCACCATCCACCACAGTGGTGCATTGGCACCGATGGGGCACTGTGAATAGCCATGCCCTTTGGTTAGCCCTCTGGGCTACTTGAAATGCCTCCGAGCTCTGGTGCTCAGCAGGATACTGTCAGAGCCAACCCATTTGATAGTGCTGGAGCTTGGCACTGTCAGCAGAGATAAAATAAACATGCCTGCCCACAATATTCATTTGGCTCTGAAACTTCTTTGTAGGACTAGCTGATGTGCCTGATAATTTATTTGGCTAAACAAATGGGGTAGCTTTGTCCTTAGTTTGTAATCCTGGAAAAGGGAACCTTAAGATTAGGTTTGTTGGGTTTTGTTTTTTTTTTGGTGTTCCCCCCCCCCCCCCTGTTTTGTGTGGGTTTTTTTTTTTGTTTTTTTTTTTTTGTTTTTTTTATAACTTCCCTCTAAATTCAATTTCCTTATAATGAAATTCCTTGTAAACACACAAGGGAGACAAGAAAAGACTGTTCTTCAGATGCTGAGTAACTAGGGGGAGAGTCTTGCCGTTGCTGGGGGAAGCTTTGCCAGGATGGGATTGGAAAGGCTCGGGCTGTCACCGCATGGGTACTGCTGGACTCCCACAGCCCTGTCAGCCAGCCCAGGACTGCGGGAGGGTCATGGGCAGCCCACCCAGGGCTGTTGGGGTGCTGCTGGCATGGGAATGGCAGTGTCAGGGATCAACCCTGCCAGGCTGTCCTGGTCACCCTTCCCTTCCAGCAGTTTGTGCAGTGCAAGGTCATTCTGGCAATCACCTGTGGATGTGACATCAGGAAACCGAGGCACAAAGAAGACGGTGGTTATCCACAGCTTATTTTGACCCTAATCAGACTCCTGAGCTGATAGCTGTGGTAGCTTTTTCTTTGAAGTAGGAAACAAAAGACCTATACATTATGCTTAGGGCTGCAACCCTGCAAACACAAAAGCTTTTAAAAAAGCAAGCATGCACCTGATCTCTGAAAAGCACAAGGCTTTGCTTCTCTACACACAGCACTCAGAAAAGTGAGGTGAGAGAGCAAAGGGCAGCGATTTTAAGATCCATCTCTCATCTAGAACAGAGTTTTGCACCATCCAGGTGTGTTTGAGCAATGGACTTTTTTAGAATACAATGACCAGGTTTGGGAAAAACAAAAGGATTTTGTTCAATCCCTTTGCTTATACTACACATAACTAAATTGTATGTGGTTAAAACAAAAATAAACAGAAGTCGGCAATTGATGCTGGTCAAACATGGCCTAAAAAAAGGCATAGTTAGCACAAAAAAAGGGTGGAAGTTACCCTGACTGCTTTTGACTTGCAGTCAATAGTGACATTATTGTGTTAGGTTTTTTTTTAAAATAGCTCTCTATTCATAGACCAAACTAAAATACTGCTCAGAAGCAGGCTGCGCATGTATGAACTTCATTTCTCCAGTACTAATAAGCTATGTAAAGCCATGCTCTTGGCAAAACCTCTTACTGCAGTTCGTTAAAAAATACCCTTCCCCAGCAGCTTTTCAAATTATTTGAAATGCTTTAAGAAAATCACAGCCAGGTTTGCTTCAGACTGTTAAAGTGCTACCAGAAAGAGACAGGATGAAAGAAGAAAGCAAAGGCCAGCCAAAGCTGCTACAGGAGTTACAGAATAAGGATGTTTCCAAGGTTTGGGAACAGAAGTGCAATGGGGTAAGGCTACTCTAGTCTATTTGCTGCTTTTATTAGTTGGTGTGGGTGTGACACAGTAGTTTCCTGAGCTGAAATGCCAGCAATTGAAGATTTTTAATAGCCTGATAGAGGACAAAGTGTGGTGGTAGGTGGATTTTAGCTTCCATAGAAACATATTGCAGTACACAGATAATTTGAGGCTGTAGGGTTTGCTGTAAGGTACAAATAGGAAGTTACCTTTAGATAGGGGTGTAGCTTGTGCAGTGCCTGCTCAGGCCCCAGCCAAAGGGCTGCTGCACCATTCCTGGCTGTCACTGACCTCAGGAAGGAGCAGAAGCTGTTTCCACCACAGAACTTGGGGGAAGCAGGGATGTGGCAGAGGTGTCCTTGAAGAAACAAGGAGAGCTGGGTCTGGAACCTGACATTGTAGCTGCTGTTCTATGCAGCCAGGCTAGTTTAGGACATGGGCTGTGTGCTCTTCTCATTGAGAGGCAGGCTTGGCCTGCACTTGTGGCAACCACAGATTGTTGTACTACCTGCTCTGTGGTCTCTGGTATTGCTCTGTAAAATGTGGCTTTTAGACTTAGAGCACTTGGATAAAAACCTCCCTGCTCCACTGGCGTGGATGGGGCTTGGAAACTCACTCTGTAGGCGAGTCAAGCAGCTGCTGGCAAGTCGCCTGCTAATACGGCTCAGCTCACAGAAGCCAGGACCACAGGGCTGTCTCCCCACTGATCCCTTCTGTGTTTCGTCCTCACCTCTGTGCACTGGGGACAGCAATCCTCACCCACTGTTGTGAAGGGCTCTAGGAAACAAAGAGTAAGAGCACTGTAAAAGTCCTAATGTTATTATTCACTGATACAAACTTTGGTCTCCAGCACCTATTTGCAGACAAGTGTTTAATGCATCTATTTCCTGAAGGCTGGGTCTTCACCGAGAAATGACTGTCCTGACCTGTGATTCATCCTCACCACATGACAAACTGTCAAACACAACCACCTCTGCTCATGTGAAATGCTGAGTAAATTAACTTTTACCTCAAGGCCATTTCCTAACATAATACGATTTCCAAAGTCTGGCTTAGAACATCTTGCTGGGGAGCCAGTGAACTATTTCCACTGTTGGTCCTTTATAGTCAGATGTTTGCATGTAAGAGACTAAATTACTAATATCAGCAAAATAGCACTTTAAATCAAATGTAAACCCATTTCTGCAACATGCATGTTAACAGCTTGGACTCAGCTAGCAAACTATGAAGTACAACTCCTGCCTCTCACTGCCTCTTCCTTGCACTAAATCCAGTATTTGATGAACTTTCTATCAGCTGTTGTGATGACTGAACAGGCAGCAAAACACCCATGTCTTTGGTCCTACAAGGTCAGTAGGTGAGAAGTAGAAGGTGAGCTAGTAGAAATACACAAATCTCTATGAATATTGTACATCAGGTGAGTCCACTATAGCAATCAAATGAACCAACTTGGTCTCACTCTGAAGAGTGTAGTCAGACTGAAAGGGATCAAGATTTTTCCCAGGTCAAAAAATTACTTTCCCCTCATAAATCCCATGATATTTAAAATACAACTAAGGAAAATCTACTTTAGCCTAATCCTGTTTAAACCTAGTCTGACCTGGTCTCCCAGAGGCATTATCAAAGTCAAATGGTCTGGTGCACAAATTGTTTCACAGGCTCCCTTGAGAACCCAGGGCATATTCACCATGTGCCCAACTTCTTTCTCACCTATTAAAGTAAACTTCAGATCTACTGTAAAAATGCTGTCTTCTTCAGGAAAATCCTGATCAGCAAATGAAGCATGTTGGGTGGGTTTTAAACAATATAAATGTACGCTGTGGTATAAGAGTAGATAAACAGGAATGAGGAACAGTAAATTAAATTACTTTTCATCAGATCTTACAATGCTATAGTCTCGGTGGTATTACAAGTGAAGTTTCACAGTGGGACTTGATCCTGTCTCACTATACTGCGAAATCACTAATCACACAAAACTATTACAGAGGGGTGCTGCCTCTGAAGATGAAAGGTCTAAGCTATAGGGAGCATTTCTCTATCAAAGTATTTGCTGTGCAGTTCAACAAGCACCTTGCGCTTCTAACACCTTTCTCACAGAAGAGTGTACCAGCAAGTGAATAACCATCACTAGACTTTCAGAAAATAAATTAACTACATGTAAAGATCACCGTCAATGAAATCTGAACCTGCAATCAACCAAAAAGAAGTCCAAAGATACATCTCTAAATATGAACAGCTAACATTTAGTGATGCATTTCAGACACTGGAGAAAGAGGCTGAGATACCCATAGTTGCAGTGAGAAAATGAAGCTGAAAGCTTCATTCTGGGAGCAGCCATACAGAATAATGGCTTCACTTTATCCTTTAGGTCACATTTCTTCCATTTATATTGGTTTCATTATTGTACCACCAGAAGGCATTAAGAGGAACCTGGAAATGAATGAACCCAGAAGAGCAGGTTGAAAGTGACTTACCATCAACAGTGTTCACAGTCCTGTCAAAATAACCTCAGGAACCCAACAAAATCGCAAACCAAACCATTTTAAAACTTGATTTTTCCCCTAAGAGTGAGGCATGCTGCAACGGGTATGGAGAAGGATAAAACCAACTCAGATGCAACTGCATTTTGAAGTAGCTTATCAAGTGAGGCAGCAGGCAGCCAAGGTGTCTTGTGTCCAACCAGTTAACTGGATTTGGCTATTATGCGATTAGTCAATGACACTAACTCTTTCATTTGATTTAAACATTTTTCATGAACACTGCAGCCTTGGTGGTTCATTTAGCAAACACAGCCCCAGCCTATAATGAGAATCCTGCGGAACAGTGTTGCATGGCCGTTAACACTAAGTAGGCAAGTATTTAAAAAAGTGAAGATTACTCAAACAGGTTTTAGTTTAATTTAGCTGCTTTCATTTACTCATTTGTTTGTATGTTCCATTTTGTTCCTTAACTATATAAAGTCCTCATCATCTGACAGACTTGTTTGGGACAGAGGAAGACTCTTCCCAGAATAGAGTGTTTATGTATAAGCTAAAAACATCTGTGTCTTACTTAACAGCCAAACGGTGAACGAGGATCAGTGTTATGTGATCATGTTTCTTTCTTGGAAGATGTACCATAGTGTTTGCTCCAAAGATTAAATACCCCCTCCTGCATCCAGTTTGTCAATACCTACTGTTGTTAAACAGCCTTCCCCTCCTCCAAGTGGTTAGTGAGCCATAGAAGAATTAAGGCTCCTGAATGATTATAGACACTACAATAAATTATTAACACAACAAAGCTCAGTAGAGCTGGCAGACCTACTTTTCATTAGACTCACATGGCATTTATGGGCAATTTACATATGATAAAGTTTATGATTTTACAGGACAATGAGAGATTTTTTATTTCATACTTTCCTCCACAATTAAATTTATTTTTTTTCCAAAAAATGAGATCATTTATTTAAATATGTCTTACGAAGTACAACCTTTGTTCAGATGAAAAGCAGTGAGATTGAGGCCATCATAATGATTAAGTACCAGTACTATACTACCTATCCTAAAACACCAGCCACAACAGTATCAAAAAACCAGACACGTTCTCCTCAAATAACCTTTTTAGGTTTCAAAGGAAAAAAAAAGGGGAGTGAGGCATTTTAAGCTGCAATGGAAAAGCTGATTTAATACAAAAGGCAGAAAAACTGCAGTTTTAGTGCTTTAATGCATTTTCATGATCAAGTCATAAAATTCACCCTGAATGAAGTTTCCAAGCATTCCTGTGTTCCCTTATTGGAGGCGTATACAGCGGCTACAGTAGTAACTTATCATGCAAACATCATCTGACTGGTGGGATGCACATTATTGATTTCAGATATAGGCAATTTTTATGCATTATCAAGCAGTCCAAGATGTCTTCCTCCAAAGCAACATATACAGTATCCTCTGTCCTTCTCTCCCACTGATAAATCTGGCATATTTAACATCCACAAGGATAAATGTGGCATGTTTAACATCCGTTGGATGCTGACCCTCACAGTAACTGACTAGGGTCTGCTGGTGAAGCTGTGGACAGAACGGCATAGTCGGTATACTGGCTCTATTCCAACAGATCCATTGAAAATAAGCTTTACAGGCAAAAGAAACCTTTGATGTTCATTGCCAATCCACTCCTTTGCCCCCTTTAAGCACTTTGTGTTGTGTTGCTGGCATTTTTGTCAGGCCATTAGGTAGTTATCACTGTTGCAGCTGCTCATGCAAGTTATCTTAAGAGAAACTGGTATATCCAAATAAAGATATTAAGATAACATTAAGATATATGTAAGAACTAGTACTAACTTTGCACCTCAACATCTACAAGGTCACCTTCTGACTACAGCAATAATTAAAACCAATGCACTACCACAAAAGGAACTTATTTCCTTCTGTACATGATTTTTATTATTTACATAATACAATATAGCATAAATGCTGGGTAGCATAATTATGTGCAATACATAAATATGAACTATCTGTACATGTTTGCATATCTAATAACCCAGAAGAACAAGTTAGAAGCAAAAACCTGGTAATTTAATAGTAAACTAAGATTGAACATTGTGATAAAAATCAGAAGTTCAGGAATAGAGCCTTGTGTACATACGTAACTATTTACAGATGAGAACAGGCATTATCACAACACTAGTCTAAACTGTACTTGTTTATATAAAAAATCACAAGTTTCATACATCACAAAAACCCCTTCCATTATAACACAGAAGTGATATTACCAGACAAGCAGCAGTGAAGTATACTGCCTTTTCTAGAGTTGTTATTGTACAATGCTGTAGATAATGCAGCCCATGCAATACACCCAAGAACACTACAGTCCTATACCCAAGTACAATTACAAACGATAAAGCAGCCCTCCAAGAGTGGTTCCAGCTACCACTTAAGTCTACAGCAGCCATGTTGGGTATGATTTTCCATGCAGAATGGTGCCAACTGGTACATTTAAAACTAGAAAAAATTAACTCCTAACATTCTTTTGAACTCTGAAAACGCAGAATGTAAGTAGTGTATGAATAATAAACTGCTCCAATACATCAGCAACTTAATCAGACATGTTGCTTGATAGAGCTGCTATGGTATTTCTAAAAACATGTGACTTTTTTTTTGTATATCAATCTTGCAATACTGTGGCGCACAACATTTTAATCTATGCATGGAAAAGCAGACTGTCTGCAGCCCGGTTTGTAAGGTCCTAGCAGGACATTTCCTTTGAGAACGTGTTTTCACATTTCTGAAGTTAATGTAATCTTTTCCAGAAGAGTTTTCTTCTCATACTTATCTGATTTTTCACATTTTTTTCAGTGCATTTGATAAAATTACTTTCTAACTGGAATGGTGGGCCCTTAAACGTAGCTTACATTCTGCTGGAAAACAATGGAGTGTGGAAGCTAAAATTAGGATGAGATTTTAAATGACAGAAGTAGACTGCCAATCATTTTGATATATCCTTCTCCAAAACAGGTGTATAACACCAGCCAAAAATTATATACCTCAAACACATCTTGAAAGGCAGATCTGCTACAAACATGCACATAACATACATCTGTTGGTTGGCACATCTGAACTAGAGTATGTCCTCTTGTGCATGTGTATTCCTGTGCAGGTTTCTGATCATCCAATTATATGCTGGGGAGGGCATATATATTTTCAAGGGCTGTATCTATCCAATTCTGCCTGTAACAAACACCCAAACATTCTGAAATATTATTAAGACAGACAAGACTAAAAGTAAAACTTTGAAGAACAGAGAAAAATGGCCATGCACTTGTTCTTTCACGTTTTTCTAGGATGTATTAACAACAAAACAAAAAGTCAGTCTCTTCACAAGCAGTTAATTTATATTCTCTGTATTTTTTCAGCTACCACAACTGGATTCTCTTTCCTGATTTTTGCTGCAGCTTCTGCTTTGTAGTCATATGGGCAGTTATGCTTGTCAGAATAACGGTGAAGTCCACAAAATAAATTTCCACATCTGCAGTCAAATCCTGTACATAGAAAAAGAATCAACATCACTAGGAAGCTTCACACTTAAGTTCTAAATTAACAGCTTAGTCACTACAAAGGGGTTGTGTTCAACTACTGTGACATACAGAGTAAGAAAAGTGAGGAGAGAAATAACAGTACAGCTATTTAATAAAGTTCAATCTATCAAGAGGCAACTAATCATACAGATCTGCTCAAAAATGATGAAATACTTCTCATACCTGTAAGGCCAACCTTCTTTCTGCACATGAAACATCTGTTCTTCTTTGGTTTGGGCAGTTCAGAAGCCCTCTCTTCATGCTGTGAAGTACTAGGCTGAGAAACTGATGGGCTTGGTTGAGTAACAACTGTTAAAGCAAGCAAACAAAATAAAGGTTAAATGTCTTTTTCTTAACTTCAGTAACTATTCAGTACCATGCATGTATTTAAGGACCGATTCCCCCTACTAAGACCCTCATGTTTGTTGTCTAAAATATGACACAGTCTACAAAAATGTAAATCAGGAATACAGATTTTTAGGTACTCTGTTCTTTCCTTTTGGCTCTACACATGACAATCTCACTTTCCCCACAGTTCCACCCACTAGAAAATGTAAGGCACGTCTTTAGTACACCTGTACAGGTTTTTAAGGGTGTTAAGGGCTTGGAAAGCACTCCATAAGGTTCCATGCACACATTTAATATAAAAAAAATAAAATATCATACATTTAATTAACATTCAATCTAAAACAATACAATATAAAGCTGTTGAATAGAAGGGATAGCTGTAGAGAATATAACTAATGGGAACATATTTTATAAAAAAATGGAATTCAGTAATGTGCTACTATAGCAGTACTAGGTTATTCTGCCACTACACTTGAGAATCAGATGCCCAAAACAGTTCACCAAGACAGCAGCTAACAAGCTGCTGATTTTGTGACAGATCCAAAACACAGCTAACAAAACACATAGTTCAAAAAAGCCCTCACATTTTTGACACTTTCAGTAATTTAAAGAACAAACTGCCAATTTACACTGAACGTCTGTATTTTTGTACTTTACCCAGAATTAGTGTTTAACTATGTTAATGTTCAAAATTAAGTCATTTTTCAATTGCCTTTGTCATGAACACCTTCGGACAAACTTGAGTCATGTTTATTTAAGTTCCCTGAAGGCTAAAAATTTGTCCTTTTGTGAACTTTTGTGAATCTGTTCATTTTGAAAAAATGAAACAAATTTTTTTTTTCCCAATTAAACACACTTTTTTTTTTTTTATTTTAAGTGTCTTTTCTATATCCAACCTGGAACAGGGGAAAGCTGAGAGGTGAATTTGTACAATCTTGTACAATGTACAGTCCTGAACATTCCCATCTCTTTGATAACATCTGTTGTTCTAAACCAGAACAAATTGTAAAACACATTCCAGAATAGTGTGCAACCTTTACGGACTTTTTTTGTAATCAACTTTACTCACACATATAGGATTCGTTAGCTGAGATTCTTTTGGATCAACAAGTGGCATATTTGTGAAAAACATTTTTTTTCCAAACATGAAGAAACAGTTATGTTGATTTTTTCATATCTTTACTCTTCATAACTTGCTTTTTAAAACTGCATTTGCATTACCACATTCACAGGTTTTCTAAAAGCCAACTATTACCACAAACACCTAGAAAGCCCCACAGTTCACTATACAAGCTCCCAGTCAAGACCTCATAATTTAAACAAGATTTAAAAGTGGCAAGTTCTCAGAAGTAACAAGGAACCTTCACTGCTCATTGCCAAAAATTTTCATGCAATGTAACAATGGTTGTTAATGTATTTTTATACTTTAGTTATAGAGCCTTAATGAACAAGACCATTTACTACCTTAATTTTTTGTCACCTTGCATAGGTATTTTTCTAATGTTTGTGAAATTCAGTGTCACTGCTGATTTGCCAAGTCTGAGGGATAAATAAACAACTACACTGTAGTCACTAATACCACTGGTACTTTTTGGAGTAGTTTCTTCTGCTTTTGTGTGGTTTTTTTATTGTTTTTATTTTTCTTTTTTGACAAAAACCACCTTTGTCCTGATGATTAACATTCTCCAGATGAACAGTTACATTTCTCTGAACATGTTTTTAAATCTGACAGAAAGCAGTGCTTGATATTTCAATCTGATTGAGAGTGTGACCGAAAACCAGGCTGAAACTCAGCAGTATCACCATCGGTGTAAACCTGTTGGACACCATGCAACCTGCTTGACTGCCATCAGCTATGGCCTTAAAAAAGGTAAATCACCAAACATCTCCAGGACCAACCTACTGATAAGAGCCCATGCTGTTTCTATTACATGCAAAGAAAACGCAGAAGGGGCAAATCAGCTGAGACCTAAATAAAGCCACTCACAAGGTGCACTACAAGAAAACTAGAAGAGGAGCAACTGTTACCACTGCCTAACACAGCAACAAGGAAGCAGAAGTGCAAACCGCAACTTCCCATGAATCACCAAGGCAAACAGCCTAGTAGATCGTTCTACCATGAAACAGACATTGAGAACAAATTCATCTAAGGGAAAATGTTAACCAACTACTTCCCCCTTACCATGAAGAAACTGTGGCAAATGGCAGCCCAGGAACTAGACAGTGACTCTAATAAACTGGTAGCACATTTCCTGCAAGAGCTGCTGAGCAGGATCCTCCTCCCACCACCACAACACGTTCCAAGAAGGAAAAGCCGTGCACAACATGCAGTAATGGGTACTAAAAAGTGCCAAGACAAGATGGGATGTAGTCCCTTAAATACCAATTAAAATGTTCAATTTGTTGCTCTCCATGACCAAAGGATTCTCCTATTACTTCACCCCAGTCAAGTCTAATTATGCATTTTACCATGTTAAACCTTCAGAAATGTGCTTCTAAGTAATGCCTAGGACACAGGCAAAGCTGCCTACCCTGCCCCTTACTTAAAAGATCAGGACAAAATCCATTTTCATCAGCTTGGGACTCAGATGCAAAATAATGTGAATTACACCTGTGATGACATCAGGAGCCAATTTAAATTAATCAGATACTATCCTGCCAACTGCTTGTCACAAAAGCCTTATTTTAGCACAATCCAAACCCAATTGGGCAAGTTCATTCCAGTCCTCAATACATTAATTTAAAAAATCATACAGTGTTAATATTCGGGCAAAGTGCTGTAGCTGATTGCTCTATGATCAACATGGAATTAATTAACTGAAAAATGCTGGAAGTTAGAATGTAACGGTTACTGCTAGCCATTAGACTTGCTTCCTCAGTAACAGTGCTCAGATGAAACAAACCTGTCACCATTAAACCAGGTTTAACACAGTTGCTGTTGGCATGTACCCCTTTCCATCACCATGGTCACTTCACTCCCATTGCTAGAATTACAGCTACTCCGCCTGTATGCAGAAAGGTCCTACACCAACTGGAGAACAAACTTTTTCTCAAACCCCAAACTGTTAAGCCACAGTGACTACGTGTGGCTGCCTCTCAAAATTAAAAACTACTAAGAACAGAATTTTACAGTAGCTTTCCTTATATAAACCAGTATGGCTGCTGCAAAAGAGCATCCCTACTGTAGGAATTTCCCCACTGAGATTTCACACTGGAATGAATCCAATGCTTCAGCTGAACAAAACATAAGGAAAGTAAAGAAACAGCACTTTTTAACCCTCCCCATATGAGAACTGACCAGAAAGGGATACCAGAGCAACGCTATTAAGTTTTTAAAACCTTCTCTCATAAACAAAAATGAACCAAAATAAGATCCCAACAGCTTAAACTGCATGACTTTCACATAACATATCAGCAAGGCAAAGCCTTGAAAGCATAGTTATGGCTTCACAATATGATACCTAATCATACTGCTCCCTAAACCAGAGCTATTACTTAGTTTAAAAACAACAACAAAAAAAACAACCAACCACCAAAACAAAAAATGCAACACCAAAACCACCAAACCAAAAGCCCCAAGCCTCTGGTACACATGCTGATACTAATTACATCTTGAAGCACAGACCTGGCTCATCATTCAAGAATGTAATTGTCTACAAAAGTGTAAGAAAATGCTAAAAATACGTTGTAACGGGGAACAATATAATTGTTTAAACACACATGTTTTCAAATAGTTATTTTTAGTGGTTTCTAGGTAACTTATTCTCTTTCTTGTACAAACTTTTATTTCCATTTGAATACCTGCTAAAAAAAATAAATCCAAACCACCAAACCCCATGTTTCTTAAGGAAGGGCTCCACAATGCCTCAACAACTTGGTAGATATATTGCTCTGACAGTGTAACATAAGTAGTTCATTAGGTTTTGCATTTAATTCCAGCAACTCATCACAGGAAAAACAAGCAAACAAACAAACAAGAAAAAAAAAAAAAAAGAAACAAAAAAAAACACCACAAAACCCCAAAACAAACAGACAAACAACCCCCCCCAAAAACGCAGCTATGAATTTTATTTCTAGAATGCTTTAGGTGTAGTCTGACTTCAAGAAAGTGTGTATTAAAATTCAATCCTTAAGAAGCGTAAAAGCTTACCAAAATGCTATAAAAAGTATTTTGCAAATATTTCCTGCTTAGGAATTTGAGTTTGGACATAAAAACCTTTAGGTATCTCTAACTTTTGAATCATTTAAACACAAAACTACACTGTTTAATTTAACTATGAAGTTAAAAATATGGCACATTACACATGTGAATTACAACCAGCTAGGTCATCTACATCCATCATGCCTTTCTCTTTCAAATGTCAAGATACAATTGCCTTAACATGAGATTTATTCTGAATGTGGATTCAGGCGTCAACTGCAACCTGTTTGAAAAGAAAGAAAAACACACACACACACACACACACACACACACAAAACCATCCAGAAAAGTAAGCTTGTTAAGCTTCATTATTCTCAACTTCACCTTCTCAAGTCAGCTACTTCAACAGGAGGCAAGTATAATTTTATTCTAAAGCCTGCTAGAAAATATTAAATAAATAAACCAGTTGACCACAAGTTTGTTTTTTTTTTTTTTTTAATATTTCCTACCTGTAAGGAAAATAGACAAAATGTCATTTGCTAATGAAAATCTGTCAGAAAAGACTGTGACTTCATACTGTTGAAGTTACTATAAAGAGAACAAGCTACTTTGCTTAAAGGCTACATTGTCTGTTCATGATCTGTTACTATCCGACAGATGGTTATGAAATTCAGTTGCCAGAGTCAGACAGCGCTTACAACTAGACTGGTTTCATTAGCAGCTCCATGACTGTAGCATTATCATAAGAGAATCTTAGGTGTACCTCATGAAGTTTTATTTGTTAGGATGAGGCAATATGACTTATTTACCATTGTTTCAGTTCCTCCTTGAGAGGAGAGACCAACACACATTGGATGCTGCTGGAAAAAGGAAGAGAAGAAAAACACAACTAGTCCAGACACAACAGGGACCTTTACAAGAAGTCTAGGCAAGCATCTATTGCCTGCAAGTCAGAGATCAATTTAACACTGAATACAGCCAACACTTTGCATATTTTAGATGTTCAATGCTAAGAATAGTACATAAAGACTCTATTATATGCCATCTGCAACCTCTGCCAAACTATAACACTCAAAAGGGAACTGGAGTTTTATGGCAGCTGAGGCCATCTCATGAATTTACAGGTATATACTCAGGAAGGCAGTTTTTTTCCAGACTCGTGTACATTTTCTGGTAGTTTTTACAGTGATCTTTACACACAGCCTTCACTGGTTTCAACCCGTAGTATTGTTTACAACAATACCATCAACAAGTGTCTTGTACTGCTTTTGGATTTTTCCCCCTAATCTAATCAGTAGGGTCCTCTGTGACACTACCTACCATACTGTTGACCCACAGTACCTTAAAATGGTAATATATGAATAACAGCTGAAGACTGTCCTTTACACCTGGCAAAATGACAGATTCTTACTGGCAGTTCTAGTAACAGTAATGTCACCTATTAGTTTGCCACTACCATTTTATGTATTCCTTTTTCCTGATTGCTGCATTTCATGGAGGAATATGTAACAAGGCAACATGTGCTTATGAATTTTGTAGCAAAGTCTTTCTCAGTTACATATGAAAGCCTCTTCAGATGACACTAGTTAATGTCATGCTGGTAATACTCGCAAAAATCTCCTCTCAGTCTATACATAATGAAAACCCCATATTGTATAATTGCTTTAGTTCATGCCACAGATCTTGACTTAGCATGACTTAACTGCAAATGGTAAAATACTCTGTACAAGTATTGAGCAATTAAGTGTCAGGTGTTAGAGCAGTCTTTGCCAGCAAAAATATATCTGGGTAAAAAAAAAAAAAAGAAGTAAAAGTATCACTTATACAGTTTTGAGTAGCATCTCCTGCAATTTTTATCTGACTTAAAAACTGGAAAAATGAATTTTATCTTCAGCTTGAGTGAACAGACTTCCTACTGAACATCACATTTTAGCACCTTAAGACTGTTTCAGCTCTGTTAAATAAGAAAAAAAAAGTGTGGGTATGTTTAAGTATGGAATAAGTGGTTTAAGATAGCCATTTGAACAACTTGACAGGTATTCAAACACTCACTAGTTCCAGGTAAGAAAGCAACCCCCCTCTGCCTCCTTCCAAGAAATACTTTATACTGTAATTACTACAGCTACAACCTTCCAGTACAAGAATAAAATCTTTAAATTGACAATTCACACCTAGCAATTAATGCTGCAAGTATCTTACATCCACAAAACAATACTTTGATCATAACTACTGATTACTGAATTAGTTCAAGAACCCTAAACAGCTTTTGTTAGTATTTTTAAACCACCTACTTCTTTCACCCACAGCCTTACTCCTCTGTGAAACGGAATACTAGTAACTCTACTCTCCAAAAGCAACAAGTAATTTTGACTGCTGTGAGTCAGCAGGAATTGTACTGGTAGATAACACACAGAAATCTCAACACTTCAAAACTGAACACCTTGCCCAATCAATTTTTTTTTTTATTTTTTAAAAAACAAAGGTTTGGGAGTCAAAACCCTTGCAGGTGTTGATTTTCTTTTACTAACATTGAACATGCATCTCAAAACCCTATTGTGGCACTAGTCCTTCTTCTTGATTCTGCCTGGGGAGTGCTCAAGATGCATCTTTCATCATCTTAACAGCTCCTTAAGACTGTCACCACAACAGGAGATGCCTACTTAGAATGTTACCAACTTGTCAGCTCCCACTATGTCACCAGTTGTACACAGTGCTACTCTGCAGACATACCTGGCTCAGTCTCTTTTTTCGGAGTTACTTTTTCCTCTCTTGAAATGCTCATTTCTGTCATTTGCTGAGTTACAGGCAAGGCGGCAACAGGCACATTTCTGTTTAAGTGCAGTGAAACACACAATTTCTGTTAGCTTTGAACTCATAACAAAAGCTTAAGCTGTCCATACCCATTAATAAAGTACCTCTTCAATTCCTACTGATACATGTTTGGCCTCTGCCTCTACTATCTTCGAACTGCATTTTTTACTACTCTATTTTAGCTTTTAGTTTAGAAGAAAACAGGCAAACCTGTGGCAATTATTTCTCCAGGTAAATCAAAACCATCCTTTTAAATGTAGCAGTCCAACCCCAATATTTTAATCAGCTCTTATTTACACAGACTCATGGAACCCTGGAAGGTAGACTGTCCCTTCTTCCTCCCAGAACATCGCTGCAACAGGGCAGGATTGCCACAGGCCTTCAACTTGCAGCACGCTCACACCTCATTCAAACCTCAAAATGATCTTACCTTGATTTTTCAGATGTGCTGCCAGCAGCACCTTCACATTTGTTTAAGTTAGTGTCTGCTCTCTGTACAGATGGAGAGTCTGAGGTAGGACTGTTGGAACCACTGGCTGTTCCTATATAATAAGAATTTGATAAGTTAGTTATAAACAGATTGTAAACCACGTTAGGCAAGCCATTTCGTAAAGAGCTACGAACTGTCTGGATACAATCTTCACTGCTACTGCATATTACTCATACTTTAAGACAGGCTACACTGTGAGCAACCAAAATACAAAGACTGTATAAGAGGAGGCTTAAGTGGGAAAGCAAGTCATGGCTGAATGCCAAACAGACCAGAACACATTACACAGAAATATATTTTTATCTTTAGTGTGAGTAAAGTAGTATTCTCTTTGATATTCATTGTTTTAGTACACAGGTTTCACAAGTTCCCCTGAAAAATGTTCTGGGATTCCTTACCATCTTCTGTATGTTTTATTTTAAAAGGAAAAAATAAGAAAAAAATAAAAGAAACAAAAGCCTAAACAAACATGCCCCACCACCACAAAACCAAACCAAAGTAAAAGACCCCCACCGCAAAACACATACCCTTACCCATTGGGCTGATTCTGTCACTATTCTGCTGTCGCTGAAGATGCTCTTTGTAGCAAACAGAACACATCCCATTTGTCCTGGGATTTCCGTAAAATCCACATCCCGTACTGCACAGCATGGGCCCTGGGGTCTGGTTTGTCTCCTGAGTCATCTTGATGCTGTAAATAAAACCAAGAACTGCATTAGAGGCTGGCATATCACCAAAATCAATTATAGGGTTATAGAATTAAAGCATGTGTGATCACCCTGCCCCACCAAAATGATATCAGCATCCTTAAAGAGGGTTATATGAATGCTAATATACCATTCAATACTGCAGCTGTATTGCCAAATAACATCGTTAAGAACCTTTAAGGGAAGAAAAAGTGTCATCATACTAATACTGAGAAATAATGTACTTGTTAGGCACTGAGCTGCACAACAGCATTTGACAGACAAAAAGCCCTTTATTACCAGCCTCTTAGTACTAAGAGGGACATGCTTAATAAGCAGAACCAAGTTCATATCTACTGAACAATTCTGGCAAATAACATAGTTTATTTTTATCCCAAATTCCAGCAGAAAAGCCCTACTTTTTCAATAATGTTTTTCTTTAATTATTTCGATGCTAATTCCAGTATTATTAATTCCTACTTTCACAGTACATTTGTCAAACAGAACAATAAAAATCCCTGAAGTACTGGCAGCAGCCAATACAGCAGTCTGTATCCCTATCTTTAGAAGGAGTTTCCAAAACAAGGCTCATGTGCACTGCTGAAATTGCACCTAAAATCTGATACTGAGTACTAACTGGCAACAACATGTGTACAACAGGCATTTCAACCGAGAATCTAAAGACCATTTCTGAAATAAATTTAGACTGGGTCTTACTCTTCCAAGAGAAATAAAGATAACAACTTTAAACTGTTGAATATGTTCTATTCCACAGCCTACACATAAACAAACAAACACATGGCAATTAAATCCTTTGTGCTAATAAAGTTAAGCAAGACTTGTGAACTCCCAAAGGCTCACAGATGCTAACTCTGCCATGAACTGCATAGTTTAGGAATAAAATACTTAACCTTCATTGCCAGTTAAACTTTGCAAAGCAAGGTTAGTAGAAAAAATTAACAGCAACCAAATCTTTGTTTCCCAAGGGCAATAAAACTGGAACACAGTAATGAAGAAATTGCTACAAACTGAGGACATGTAAGAATATTGCACTTGCCCTCCCAAAATATAAATTTAGTATATGGCACCTGGAAAACATTTTAGTATAATCTCTAGATTGCTGTCTTCTTATTCCAGGAAGAGTTACAGTAAGAAATATCTGTTTGTTGATTCCTGTGAGAAATCAAAAATACCAAAAGCTAATTCACTACAACTTACAGAGAAATACTTTTTAATTAAGAAGTCCCACACTGCAAGTAGTAAACTTACGTTCCATCGGTATGACAACTGCGACCAGCTGCTGCCTTTGTCTAAACTAAATTTCTGTGATCAAAGTAAACCAAGAGCAAGAGAAAGTAAATAAGCAAAATTCATCTGCTTGCCTGCTGGTGGTCACAGGACCTCATTTTCCAAGTATAAATAGCAGTAGTATAAATACTTACGTTATTTATACTACACTATTAATGCCTTTGTAACACCTTCCAGGTACAGTTTCCTTTCAGGACTACAAAGCAGCTTCACACTTATTTTTAAACAGTTTTACAGCCATGAACACACCAGCCAAAGGAGTCAGAAGAAACCACAACCCACCTAGAGAAACGTAAAACTCTTGTCATCTACATTCTAAACCCATATCAATATAAGTAACGACTGTCCTTCGGCCCTAACCCTAACCCGCTGATCTGCTCCGCTCCCAAACGAGCGTGCTGCGAGCACGTTTCACCACCATCTAAACCTAGCTCTAAGTGCTAACGCTGGTGTTAACCTACTACAAGCCCGAGTCTCCGCAGCTCCTCTGTCAGCAGCACACACATCACCTGCTTGAAGCGCACGCCCCTGACCGAGCCACCCACCGCCGCCACCACTTCAGCTGCCGTGCGCTCACCCAGGCCGACCCCAAGCCACAGCCCTTCGGTACCGGCCCGACCCCTCCCCGCGTCACATGGGCGTGCGCCGGCGCTTCCGTCTGTCAAGCGTGACGTGACATGGCGCGAAGCCCCGCCGCCCAGCTGAAATCAGCTCCTATTTATAGCCCCGGCGGGAGGCGGCGGAATCCCGTTACTGCCCTTCCCTCCCGGGGCAGCGGGCAGAACGGGTGCTGAAAGGAACCCGGAAAACGCAGGTTCACTCGCCGTCACCTCCACCACACACCTCAACCCCCCACGGAAGGCGGTCGGGGGCCGCCACCAGGGCCCTGCGGGTGGCCACAGCCAGGGCCGGGCGGTTGAACCCGGCCACTCCTCCCAAAGGGAGGAAGCAACGACAGTAACATGGGAAAGGTCTCGTTCCACTAGCAAGTTCTCGTCTCATGGGCCGCTCCCGCTCCCTCCTAGTACGTCAGTCCCCTGCTCGAGGGGTGCTCAAGCCACTCGTCCGCACCGTTACCAGCGAAACTCGGAGAGCAATGGGTTTTGTATAAAACCTCGCTTCCCCAGGCGAGGCTGGGCCGCCCTAGCGGCGGAGGGCAAAGACCCCGGCCCTATCCCGCCAGGCCGTCCCGTCTTTCAATGCAAGACCTCGACAGCGTGCACCAAAAGCAACCACAAAACCCGGGAGCCGCTCCACCGACCGGCTTGCTGACCTACATACTTATTTCCCTCCACATCGTCCTCTCAAAGAAGCGCCACGATTAAACAAGAGAAACAGAAACAAAACAAAAGGCGGCGTGTGCGTGTCACCGAGGCTGCCCGGGGCGCTTGCCCCAGCCCGGCCGCGCTCGGGGGAAGCGTGATGGAGAAAACGATACAGTGTAGGCAGACCAACACCGGGCGCTTCCCGAGGAGAGTGAAGCCCGGCTGGGCGAGTCAGACAAAAGCGGAGCAGCTGCCAAGCGCCCGCAGCGCGGTACGTCTTAATTGCCACCCAACTCCTCCGCCTCCTCCGCCTCGGCCACCGGAACACAAAAGAGTCGGAGAATGCTAGACTGAGAAGCAGTCACGGCGGGTGGGGGTGCCCAGCCAGGGTGGCGGGGCTGGGCCGGGCCGCTCCTCGTAAACCCCTGAGTCACGCCCGGCCCCTATGCCACCGGGCCCCGCGCTGCTGCCGGCCCCCACGGCCACGCCGTCGCCGGCTACGGAAACCTTACTGTCTCGCCGCCGGCGCTGCCCCGCACCATTCCGAGTCCTCGTTCTCAAAGGGGGCCGAGCGAGACAAGGCCGCCAGGAGATTCAGAGGCGGCGGGGCGGCCCGAGGGGCGGCCCCTGTACCCCTCACTGCCGTGAGCGCCCTGAGCATACCAGCCCAGCCACCCACCCCCAGCTCACCTCTTCCCGGCGGGGGCCAGAAACCCCGCTGCGGGTATCGGAAAAGGCGAAGTGGGTGTCTCCAGGCGGCGGGCAGCAGTGCAGGGGGTCGCGGAGCTGGCGGCACCGCCGCCACCACTTCCCTCCTTTGTTCCCGAAGCAGCAGCTGCGGCCGCGTCGGCAGCGGCGGCGCGAGGGGAGGCGAAGCGAGACGCGCCGAGCGCCGGGGGCGGGCGGCGGGAAGGCGCGGGAGGAAGGCGGGGCACTGGGGTAGGAGGAGCTGGAGGAAATCTTGACTGCCCGCCTGCCCCACCTCCTGATCCCCCTGGCCTCCACGTGCCTCCGGGGCATGCGCGCTGGCCGCCCGGGACCGGTGATGAGCCGCGGGGGGCGGGGAGAATACGCGCGCGCAGCTTGTCGTGGTGCTGCCGCCTTCCGCGGGACCGGGGAGGTGCTGTGCCGGGTGGCGTCGCAGTCCTACTCCTGTCCCGGATGGGAGGGAGCGAGCCAGACGTGTACAGAACGGCCCGGTGCGG